>NC_048896.1:56987845-57069011 GCF_011077185.1 Oxyura jamaicensis | reverse complement strand
CCTGTTTTAACTCAAATTACTAACACAGTTACAATCACAGCTTCCCTTCTTCACTCCAGGTGGTTGGAAATATTTTGGGGATTCAGTGACTCACCAAATCCCATCACAGACAACCCCCAAGCATGGCTGACAAGCATGCTGAAGCCCTTGAAACATGTGCATGTCTCATTGCAGACTGCTTAATTGCATCCACCCTTGGCAGAACCAACAGATTGTGAAGGTTAGGGTATTTTCAGCAGGTCTCCCAGGGCTGGGATGGAAGGGAGAGAGGAGAAGCTGAAGCCAGAACTCAGCTGAACCTACCACAGCATCTGCTGCTCCAGCATGGACTTTTCCTTCAAGATCTTTTTACCTGCCTCTCTAAAATTTCCACTCACTGCCATGCAGGACCGCACAGCAACAAAAGCAATATGTCCTGAAGGAAGTCTAGCTGTTTTTATAAAAGTGCATTATTCCTTATTGATTTACTGGCATTCCCACTAGGATTTAGGAAGCACAAAAAAAAAAAAATCTTCCTCACTGTAATACCACTATGTCTAAGCTGACTCCACAGCTAATCAAGGAGAATTTTCAATCCCCCACACATTTTCAATCAGTTTTGAATCCAAGCTGACCCAAACCATCAGCAAAAATTAGCTGAAATCAGCAACAGATTAAGTAATAATTGTTCTTTCCTATTGGCAAGTTGCATTTATGAAGCATATCATGTCACAGCTAATGACTGCATTGCCTCCCACATAATATCTTGTCAAGCATTTCTCAGCCTGATGTTGTACCTGGGGCCTTCAAGCATTACAGGTCGGGAAACCCGGCAGGAGCTGGAGGCAAGGTGCCCGCAGGCTTGTGCAGGTGCCAAGCTGAGTCAGAGACGCTGTACATCTGGACCCCACTGCTGTGGGGCAGAGCCGAAGTGCAAACATTTCTTCCTGACTGCCAAAAACAAAACAACATTCTTCCATAGACCAAGGCTAAAGGAAGGGGTATACTGCCAAAGCCATAAAAATGAGGGGATCTCAGGTGTTTTGCTGGAGGGCAGCAGGTTTGTCAAAGTTTCCAGGATTTCCAGAAGCAGCAGCCTGAAATCACTAAAGGTAATTCTGATGCTTTCAAGATTACAAACTCTGAGAATGGTTGCTCCAGGTGATCAATGTATGTAGTATAGATATTTAAGAAATAGGAAGGAAAAAGAAAAAGAAAAAAAAAAATAAAAAGAAGAAGAATGAATATATATATATATCTGTATATAGGTCAATTAAAGTCTCCAAAACTATGTATTTATTGGGAAAAAAAAAAAAAAAAAAAAAAAAAAGACAAATAGGAGCAAAGCAACTCAGAACATTTGGATCCCACTGTAAGAGAATTTCCAGTTTGCAGCAAAAGAAAGAAAATCCTTTAATGCAAAAAAAAAAATAATTTGAGTAGGGAAGTGCAAAAAAATGAATTCCCATACTGAGATTTCAGAAATCTGAACCCATCCAAAAACATGCATCCAAGACTGAAATACTTAGTTTCAGAAATGAATTATCAGTCATTTATAGGAAACTATAATGAATGAGTTGATGATGTGAGGCATGCAAGCAGTAAGCAGTTAATAAGCTTAGTGAAAGAGAGCAAAAGTAAAAGCAAGTTCATTTTATCAAGAACAACTTCATGCTGGTGAACCAGCTCCCCTGAGCTGGTAATGATCTCTTTCTGCCTCCCAAAACCACACAAATACTACTGAATTACAGACTTAATTAAATTCTTTTTTATATACTTTACAAATAGCTAAACCTATGCTTGCTTTTGTCTAAGTAGGATATTTGGTCTAGTAAATTAATTTGTTTTCTATACTCAGCAAATTCAGTTCCCTACTAAAGGGTTTTATAGGTCTGAAAATGTGATTGTGAATCTATCATTTTATCCCTGACACAGGACACAATTAAACTCTGAAAAGTGATGTTAGATTCACCAATGTTTGGACACCTTGTTTTCTGAGGTGCTAAGCACCTAACTGATGGAATTCAGGTAGCTTGTTATGCTGTTAGATAATGGAGAAATTATCAAGAGTAAGATTTCTATAAAATGTCACATAGAAATAGCTGGGGGGTAGAAGGGAAGGGGGTTTAATAGAGTATCCTCATGCTACAGTGGAGACTAAGTATTCAAACAGAAAAATATCCCAATGCACAAATAATATATTGAAGAAAAAAATGCAAATTCTCACTTAACTGACCTTTCACTTTAAGGTAATCTGATGAATTCACATGAGCAAATGAACTTTGCAAAATAGTTATAAGATTAGCACTTGTCTCTTGATTATCTCCAGATAAAATATCACAACGTAATCCTATAATTTCTGCACTGAATATTTGGCACTGTGGCCTGCCATGAACAAAACAACTTGGAGTCAAATGTATCTTTTGTGAGTAAGTGGAGCAGAATAATGCAAGAAAGATTTCAATCTCCACGCACAGAAGCCTTATATCTAGGCAGGATACTTGAATCCAGCTTCAGACTAAAAAGGAAGGATCTGTACTTATACCCAGCTACTTTGTGGAAAAGCTTGTCCAAAGTTTATTTTGAAAAAATAAAATTAAATAAAGATTGTGGTCCCATGGGGAAAACCCCCAGGTACTAATTACTTTCAGGTTTGTGTATATACACACACTTTCTTGTTCCGCTGATACCACGTGAGCCTTTACAGGACTGGGACCTAGAGAAGCCACACCCAGGGTTTAATCCACTTGCTAAAGCCTTCAATTTGGGCAGTAGACACCTACATTTTTAAATACAAAGACACTTTTCAAGTTCCCTATAGCCTGACTCAACAACATGCATATTCCAAGAGTGCAGCCAACACACAGTGCCTCCCACTCCATAAAGTGGATAGAGAAAAGAAGGGAGAAGAGAAAGGAGAGAAACAGAAGAGGAAAAGACAAGGTAACCTAGTCTCCATTTTCTCAGCAAGTTTGTGCCTGAGACAGATCTCCTGAGTCCCAGTTCAATGCTTTTAACTACACCATCTTTCTTTCCCAAATAAAAAGCAGTGCTGAGGTGGGTTTCAAATGATGGACAGGATAGCTGGAGGGAGATAAGTTTCTGACTTTATTCATTTTCTGGTTCCTAGGATTATGAATATCAATATTCCTCTTCAGAGAGCAGCACGTCATTAAATTATAAAATAACAAAAATGGATAAAGAAGCAGAGAGGCAGAAATGGCTTGCATCCTCTCAATCAACATTTAAAATAATTTTCCTTGTGATTACTGGGTTCATCACACAAACAGAAAATAACTAGTAGCGGTCTAGATTGTTAGAGAGCAACAAGTTTCTGATTGATTTTGGAAGGGGGTGCATCCTGATGTGAGGTGCTAAAAATCAAAGAGCTACAAACAGCAAGGGAGCTGGAGGACCTTTAGTGTCTCAGCCACCATTCTCCTCCCATCCATCTGCATCTCTGTGATGCTTAGGTACCCTGAAAAACCTTCTAGTACCATGCTGCTCTCACTCAGTCCTGTTAGATGCATAGTGTGACTTTAGACTTTAATTAATACAAATGGGCAGTACACATTAGATTAATTAGACATGACACTCACATTATTTAAATCCAATATAAAAACAGATTATACCGAACATTTTGAAACCCTTGACTTTACAAAACGTCTAATGACATCAAGCTTTGGTGACTTTCTATACATCTACTGCTTCTTGTTCCTTAGAAAAGAAGGAATAAATGAAGTGAGAAGAACACTGGAAAAATCTAATAGACAAACTGACTAATCTCAGACCCCAAGGTCACAGCAAAGCAATTCATTTCTTGGCTTTTCAACAGCACAAGACATGATTTATCAATCTGAGACCAGGCTTATAAACACTATACATCTCAATAATATGTTCTTTGCACTGTGTAACTTTTTAAACAATGATAGATTGCCTGGGCTGGACCAAAGTTATTTTACAAACAGAAACAGAATTTTTGGAAATGTAATGGCCCAATAGGGGAAGAAAAAAAAAAAAAAGGTAAAAAATAAATAATAATAAAAAAGATAACATTATTCCAGATAGTAGCTTTACTTAACCACCACTGCTAAGTAATCTAACTTGTTGCTGTAAAATATTTTCAGACTCCACGTCTTTTAAAAATCTCCTATTGATCATTCTATACAACTGAAATTGAAGACCACTAAAGCAAAAGTATTTCTTACGTTCAACAGCACTAACAAAAAATTACATTGCCAAAGTAAAAATATGATCTGGGGTTCAAGCAGGACTGTGAATCAATACCTCTAGTTGCCCACTTGATCACAGACCTCCCTCAAGTCATTAAGGAGTTCAAGTCTCAGTTTCCTTTCTCTTAAACTGAAATAATATTTTCTCTCTTCCACCAAGAGCCTAATCTTTATAACATGAAGCCTTCAGGCTCATCATCTGCTCACACCGAGGACGCAGATCATGAATTTTTTAAAGCAGGATTCTCTTTGGCCAGCACCTGACACAAGCTGGCCCTGACTTTGACGAGGCTCTGAAGACACCACTGTAATGTAAAAACACTCCACTTCTACTTCCTCATCTGGAGCCTGTCAAAATTCCTGACAAACTAGAGCACCGATCCCAGAGCCTGCTCTTCCTGAGAAGGGAGGAGGGAAGTGTCGGCTGGGCACCAGCTGCTTTTAGGGTCTTGACTGAGAAAGCTGGGTCTGTTTCTTGGAAGTACAGCACAGATGCTTGAGAATACAGATGAGCTCAAAGACTATGTGTAAGAAATAAGTCTGAACGTCCATCATGCTTGATTTCCAGTCCTCTAATTTTACTGCTCCAGGCAACATGGCTCCTGTCAATTTTCAGATGACAAATTGGCTTTCAGGGAGCTGGCTGTTCCTTTGCTCACTCATTATTTGGATAAATACAATATGACCCCAGTCTGAGCAGGACCGATCCTAATAATGTAAGAAAATCAGAAAGATCAAAGCCACACATGACGTGGCTGCATGGGGTTATTGCAGTGAAGCTCCATTTCAAGGATTATTCAGAGATTTCACTTCAAACAGCAGTCACTATTGAGCCAGCACACACATGCAAAGCATGATGTTAAAAAGTAAAAAAGAAATCTGTTATTACATTTCAACATTGTTCCATATATTCTTGATAATAAAATTATTCCAGGCTTCTTTTAAAAGTATTGCACATTAAAGAAGCTGAACAGTGAAGCCACAGCTCCTTGTGAAACAACCACCACCTTCGTGCTGCCTCAGGTCCCACTAGTACTGCACGGGGAAAGCTCTTTAACAAAGAGGAATAAAGGAAATGAGTCCGGGCTTAAAAATTAGACATCAAAAGACAGGTTTTAACAGGAGACAGAAACAGCTGCTTTTACATCTTAGGATAGCTGGGGTTATATTAATGGCCTTTTTAATACACAAAAGCAGGAACCGTGCCATTTCCAAAGTGAAAATCGGTGCTACTTCCAAAAATCTGGCAGGAGAACAGTGGGATTCACTTTCACACTTTTTCTTTCCCTTTTCCATTTTCCCTTCTATAATTTAAAGGGTGCTTCCTCTCCTCTTGGCTCATTTCCACCATCTCTGTCAGCTTTCTGTCTAGGATTTCATATCGCCTAGGTATCTCAGTGCCTGAGGCCCGGAGTATTTATCCTATTTATAGACCTAATTCTGCAATCTATTGCGCCTAGGCAGACTGCTGCACCTACACAGCCTCCCACGGCCCTCAGGAGCCCTTTCTGCCCATACGAAGCAGCTCCTGCAGGAGCACAAGGGCAGCTTGCGGCTGGCTAAGGTCAAGAGCATCTACTTTCCCTGCCTTCCTCCTACCCCCCTGCCTTTGCAGAGGCACTTGCCACGCTCCAGCAAACTTTCCCAGTGTTGCACACACCTCAGCAAACAAAAAAATCCCTGTCTGGAAAACTGCACCATCTACGAGATTACCTAGCAGATGTTTGCATCTTCTGGGGCATTTTAGGATATTATCAGGGGCTCTGGTCCCTCTCTTTTCCTTCACAATACTACAACAGTGGAGAGGGAGCCCAGGACTTTCAGGGTAAACAGGAAAATTTCTGCGTCCCCACTGATGTAAGGGTGCAGCTCCCTCCATAACCCTTTCAGCACATTTCTCTGCAGGTTTACAGAAGGCTGGCTAAGGCAGGGATGCTGCCGACTGCTCACCCAAGCACCAGCTGGCAGTTACTTAAAAAGCTGCCACACACCTGGAAAGAGGCAACTGTGACTGATTCTCTGACAAACATTTACCTTGGCATGCACAGCGCGGGAGGCACCACCACATTCGCCTCTGCCGCTGTAAGTAATTTGCATCCCTAACCATGGACAAATAATACAAATTGCACACCTGGAGCTGGTACAAACCCTACGAGGTTCAAGGCTGTGCTTCCTCTTCCTTTTTAAAACAGCTACTAGCATCTCCACAGCACTGTGTGTGTTCTTTAACATAAGGCATACTACAAGAATGAAAGACAACATCTTAGCTCAATATTATATATATATAAAAGCAGTTGCATTGTAATGAATGCCTATGACCCTGAATGCTGCTCAGCAGCACGGTCAGTGGCTCTCCCAACTCAACTGTTTCCTGTTTTGTTTTGCCACTCACAGGTGGGACAACTGGATGAAAAATATTCTCACTGTTTTGAGTTCACAAAGTCCAGAATCCCCATTTCCAGGGGTGCAGAGGTCTCCGGCAGCACAGCAGGTAACAAGCCACCTGCCCTGTTATCACCTGCCACTCAATAAAGAGCGCATAAAATCCCCATCTCTTGCACTGTTTGTTTGTACTGGTGCAGGGAGGTTGAGATCTCAGGCATCCTGCTGTAAACACCGTGCATCTTTATCGTCCCATGCAGCCTCAACATGGAGAACGATGAAGGGAAGCTTTAACAGCTTGGCAACAGCACTGCACAAGTAAAAGGGAGCTGGTTTTAACAAAGCCATTCTGGAATACACAGACCAGATGGGCTAGCCCAGCCCTGGGGCTTGTCCCCAGCTCACCCCGTTCCCACTGTCCAGGAGCACAGTGAGGCCCTCCCAAGGTGGGGGCACACAAGAGAATCTTCATCCCTCGCACCCCACAAAGAAAACCCCCAGATCCAACCCTCATTTTCCTTAGCTGTGATACAACACATTTCAATGGGTGCTTAGCTTAAAAAAAAAAAAAAAAAAAAGGAAGGGGGAGAGGACAGGCCACAACATGATGTCTTTCTGTCCTAAGCAGCAGAGGGCAACACGTTCAAAAACATGCACTCATCTAACTCAAACCACAAGCAAGAAAAAGCCAACATAAACCAAACTAGCTGTAATGAAAATTACCAATAATTTCAGTTAATCATCATAAAGTTAAGAGGACTGGAGAGACACATAACTGGATGAAAAGTCCCAAAGGGTGGTAGGAATCTGTATGTTTAAAAACATCATACAGTATTGATGGTAACCACATGAGAATTTATAAATTATTTTGCTTCTAGCAAATGCTTTTGATCACATCACTAAGACTGACTCCCAGGCCATCTTCACAGAATTTCCTGAAGCAGATTTGGACCAGAATCACTTAGCTCATTTAATTTAGTTTCATATTAATTTTTAAGCCACTCTGCTATACAGTGATTTTGCAAAAGAAAAAAAAAAAAAAAAAAAAAAAAGTGGTTTTCTGTTTTTTGTTTTGTTTTGTTTTGAATGTCTGCCTCCCCTGACTTTTCAAAGCACACAGGTTCTTGGTAGCTAAACCCAGATTTGCTATTTGATCCTCTAGCATCGGCCAGCTACTCTTCACCAAGCTAAATGACTTGGGTTTGCTAAAGCACAGCTTCTAAAAAGGACTAACAATGAAGAATCCAATGTTTACAAAGGTATTTGTTCTAATGATTAGTCAACTGCCTTGTTAAATATTAATGCTGTATTCTCTACCTGCATTTGTCTGGTTTCAGCTTCCAGTCATAAATTCCTTGACATACACATCCTTATCACATTGAAGAGCCTGTTAACACCCAAAACTCCTCAAAGACACTCAGACAATAGAAAGCTGTCAGCCTTTCTGCCATCTTCATGTTTATCATCTTTTTTTTTCTTTCTATAATTATTTTTAGGTCTCTCAGAAAAATACTGAATAGCACCAGGCTTGGTTCAGACTCAGAAGAAAACACCTAAAGCCCTGCAGCACACTTCCAACTGATGGTTGTGCTGCGGGTTTTTTTCTTTATACATCTCAGCTTTATATGAGTGTACAGTGCTGGAGGTCTTTTTAAACAGAGTTATGTGGTACCCAGCCATGAGTCTCATTTAAGAAACATAAGTAAATGATATCTATCCAGGAATATTTAGGTAAACAGTGAATTTCTTCAAATAACAACATTTGATTTGACATGACATGATTTCTTTAATTTTAAGAAAAGGCTAATATTGTTTTATTATAGGCCTCTTCCACCAAAATATATCTATGAAAATAGATCTGCCAAATCAAATCGTCGGTAAGAGGAGAGCTTTTCTTTTCATATCGTACAGACAGATGCTGTGAGAGTGCTTGTCTCTGGTTTGAAACAGACTCCCACCAATATTCCATGTTAGGCTTAATTGGATGGGATGCTGTGCTATGTGTATTCAGGCTCCCGCAACTCTGAGACATCTAAAACAAGTAGAACTAAGCATTTGATTAATATTTAAACATAGCAAAACTGCCAAATATTGCAGCAGATAAGTTTCTTGGGCAAAATTTCCCTGACAGGATACCAGTAACTTCCACTGAAAGGAGCCACTGATAGTTACTTGTATCCTGAGGGGGAGAATCAGAGCCCTGGAGAGCTACTTAGTTTTCTGCTTTCTGTGCACATAAAAGCAGCATACATAACAAGGTCACAACAGGCCAAAAATAGCAAATCTTCAAGCAGCTGCAATTCAAATAGATTTCAGATCTGCTGGAAAGTAAGCAACTTGACCAGCATGCAGAATTTCTGAAGATTGCTACTTTTAGAGCATTTTAAATCTTACAACCATTTTCAAAAGTCAAAAAAAAAAAATAATTAAAAAATGGTACATACTTTTCAGGGTTTTCCACTTCTTCAGTAACAAAATTGAGGTAAAACCTAGAAAAAAGTTATAAAATGTATTATGAGGACTTGGTAGATTTTGACTCTGTATTTATTTCCCATAGAATCAAGAAGATTCTTTTAGTTAAGCAGTGCTGTCAGTTCCCACAGACTCTGCAGGCTTGTTGGATTAAGACAGGGGTGAGATTTAACCCCTCTCATCCTCACACTCAGGAAGGGAAGCCTGCTTTTGAATTCCTGGAAAAGACAGCAAAGAGGGGAAAAAGACCTGAGCTATGTAATGCCACTGCAGAATGAAATTACATTTTCCCCCCTACATGCGACACCTATGCTTACACTAATCCTAAACACAGACACTCACATTTTTCATCATGAGCATGCACAGGGCACAGCCCTGCATGCGTAGCGACCATAACGCCTCAGGGTGACCAAACCCACGGTTCTGCACGTGCCAACACCAGGTCTGTGCCTTGCGGGATCACACAGGTGTGCCTGGCTCGGATGGGCCCAGGGCCACATCCTGTCTAATTAAGCAGATCTGCCATCCAGACAGTGCGTGTGCTGGCCAGATGCAGGAAGACAAACAATATCCTATGCAATGTCGTGTTGCAGCAAGTAAACATACAATAGCTGATCTGATAAAAGTCTGGGAGCGTTTCTGCACCCCGAGTCTTGGAAGAGATCTAGGTTAGAAGAATGAGTTAACTCTGGTTCACGGTTCTAAACAGTGTGATTTTGTGACCCAGCATGAAAGTCCACAAAACTAGATTTGCCATCGTATGCAACCACCTCAGCACTTGTTTCTAGACTCGCTAGAATGCACAGCACAAAATAAGGGGTCAGGATAGTTCAGGGAGAGATGGCTTCTGCCTAGTAAGACGTCTAGCAACTTCTTTCTAGTCTTAGCTCTGCTACTAGACAGAAGTAATTTGGTGATCTTGCATCAGTGTTTTTATTAATGCAAAGACACGTTCCCTTGCGCTTCTTTCTCTCCTTGTCCCTTTTCACCCAGCATTTTATATACCCAGGAGTTCACATTTGCCCTTGGCAGGATGATCCCACACATAAGCAATACCACCTTTGTTTTCTAATTTAAAGCTGTATCATTAAAAGCTAATAGTGTAACAGGCTACGCATAAAATTCTGCCTCCGTCCCGGGACACACCACCAGCACTTGCAACACTCCTGCAGGTTCAGCTTATTGAATTGATTTAGCCCCATGAAAGTGATAGTGCGAGGCTATTGACACTCCACTTAATGGTCTGCTCTTCTGTGCTCTGAGGCAATCAATTGGAGCTGGTGACAAAGACAAATCGGCAGCTTAGGAGAACCACTAGCCCAACTAGATCTTTTCCTGCTAATTTATTTTATAAGTGGCAAATAAGGACCTTGAAATAAAAGTCAGAAGGTGTAAAGGAAAAGCAGAGATGATTTTTATTTCAGAGGGTTGGGAATGTTAGGCGGAGAAGGGAAGGAAAAGGGAAAGAAACAACAGCAGAATAACAATCTTTTTGATGCAGCGTTTTACAGTAAACAAACTGCTTTGGCAGTGAATAATATTGGAGAGCTTTTAAAACTGCTATCATAGAAAAATGTACAGCTAGGGTAATATTTTAAAAGTGGGAAATCATCATGTGTATGGATGTGGGAGACAGAGATGGCTGTATGAGAGAGAGGGAAAAAGGTAGAGACTGTCCCTGTAATGAGTTCAATTTCTTTGAGGTTTCAAAAGGCTCTTTTCTTACATATCTAGCATAAGTAAAGGCTTCAGACTCTCTTGGGTTTTCCCCCACCATTTAATATAAAAGTGCTGTTCAGTGCCTCAGTGTGCATGTTTATAGCGCTCCTGTGACTGGGGAGTTATAGGCCAGCAGAGAACTCAAATACTCATCCCATTGTCCCTCCAAATTAAATAAATAAAACCCTTATCGCTTGGCCCCCGTCTTTTGTGCAAAGGAAGGAACTTCACAGCCTGTGAGGCTATGGAAAAGAAAGGGAAGACCTGCAGACAAAGCTATCTCAAAAATAAGCCCACTCTGTGCATTGTAGGCTTTTTTTTTCATGCCACCGCAGCAAAGCACATCGGCACTGTGCAACACAGAGCCCACACTAAGCATGAATAAATCGTAAGGCAGATTTGAAGAGCATCAGCGTCTTTCAGACTGGCCGCTGTGTACTTTGGTGGGGGAGAGGGAAAGAACTTAAAAGAAAGTTCTGATCTGGATACTTGAAGGCAGATTCTCATGCCATTGCTCATGGTGAATAGCTCTTAACTTCTATGGCAGCCAGGTGCACTTCTTGTTAAGTGAGGTCCAATTCTGACAGAGCAAAAGGCATAAGAACCTAGTTTTTACCTTGTTTTGTGGTCTACACTGAAGTTATAGTTTACTTCACATTCTCTAAATGTTGCTTTTACAAAGCAAAGGCTGAGGTCCACACAAGTGGGATGGAGACTCACTATTTTCAACTAGTTCAGAGATCTTTCTCGTGTAAATTCTGTCTCAACAAAACCTAAAGCTTTATTAACACTTTTAGATTTTTATTAAAATACCTATTAAGAATTTAAGAATATTTTTTCTTGTTGCCTTTATTTCTAGTCTTAAGAAATATGTCTGATTATTTGTTTATTTATTTATGTATTCAGTGAGCATTTACATGTTTTATATGGCAGAAGAATAATCTTTTCTTCTTAGAGATGCTCACAGAATAGCTACTGAGCATATGGGACAGCGGCAAGATCTACCCTTACTACATGATGCAGTTTGGCAAGAGATGTAGAATGTGCAACTCAATTTGTCATATAAATAAATGTGTCTGTTAAATCATATCAGTGTTTGCTTTCAAGACAACTACTTTTAGGTTTCAACAACTTACCAGCCTGAATAGGCGTACATTCCTGAATAGAAAGCAAGTGGTAATCCCATAACACTGGCATCATTCCCTGCAAAGGCATTTTTAAAGTGCCGTGTCTCTCCTGCAACATCAACAAAAACAGTATTGAAAAACAAGCTCCTTGGTCACCTCCTACTTTAAAACAAATAAATATATCACACCACGGAACATTTAATCACCCAGCAGTCCACCGACTTCAAGTTCTGCTCTTGACCTTAATTTCTGACCCAACCCCTGCAGCCAAATTCTGCCAGTAATTGTGAAGTTTTTTGTGGCATCCCTAGCTATGCCAAAGCAGAATTTGACCTATTAGGTTTCTTTAAAGCATTCTGAGCTTGATGACACTCACTGAACTGTTGTCTCCAGCAGTGACTTACGTCAACACGAAAGAGCAGAATGAGGTCTGTAGTTTTTGCTACAAAATTTTCCCTTGTTTGTTAACATTTTCATCAGAAGGAACATTGCAAGTATTTCACTTACAAGCAACATTTTTAAAGTAAACAAACTCCGTATCTTAAACCTTTCTGTCCCAGAAGTTCTTAGCCCTTAGTAACCCTCTACCACATTATAGGCAGCACTGTAGCTTATATTATACCAAGTAAGATTTATGCTTCTATACATGCAGATGCTTGAGATTAAACATTTTGAAAAAAATGCTAGACAGACAGCAGGAAAGATGTAGGATAGTTGAGTGCCAAAGATCAATACCAAAGTGAGTGCACAATGTGCCCCAAAACCCTATAAGCACCCCAAGTCCTAATATTCAGTAAAGATCCTTTTGAATGTCCTTTGAAACAGAGAAAGGCACTGACAAAACCAGTTTTCTCTCTGCTGGTGTAAACACACTCCTGCTAAGGAACACAAGGCATTCATCTTTCCTAGCGTATGCATAGCCACAGCTGAACAACGCAATGAAGAGCTTACATGAAGAAACTAAGGCTGATTAATAATATAGTTCCCCAAATATTGCAACAGAAATTACTGAGGAGGAATTTCCTGGAAACTTTAAGTCCACATTACAAGCTTTAATTGTGTGCCTTTATCATAGCCCTTGAGCTGTGGTATTTCATCGTTTCCAAGGTGCTCTACAGTTCTTAAGACCTCCCCACAAAATTCCAAATTTCCCAAGAAGCAATGACCCTCTGAGAAAAGCAGTAGGAAGGAGAATCCACTGAGAATTAAATTAGCAACAGGTCAAACCTTCTGCTCTTTACTCAGTTTTTACTAAGCTCTCAGTCAGAATTCCCACTCAAGTGGGGGCTTTTGGGATACTGGAAGAGCTGTGGCCAGAGGAAGGTGCCAGTGGGGAATCAGGGACACTCTGATCTACATAAGAGGGGCAAAGCCCATCCAAACCTTGGTCTGGCCTGCTTCAAAGGCCTAGAGGAAAAGCGACAGAGGGGAACAAGGAGAAAGCTTGCACATGAAATGAAGTGTGGGAAGAGGCATGGCTACAGACAGAAAGAAAGTGAAAAGCATGAAAACAGAAATAGTGAATCAGCAGAGTGCTGCATAGGGAAAGTTTTATTTCAGAGCCTATTGCTAGCCACAGAGAGTTGCCTGTCCCTGAGGAACTGTGAGCTCACTGCTTTGAGCACTCAGCCCAGTGCTGCGCTGTTGACTCAGACGGAGGCTTTGTGAAGCACAATAGGAGAGCGTCCCCAGGGACACAGCCAGCAGCAACAGTTTTTGCGACATAAAATCCGCCACCAATTGATTAAAAAGTGTTCCCCTTTCTGACCCTCTGCACTGAATAGCTCCTCGTGCTTCCTGTCATTATTGCCTAGCATTATTGTAAGGAGAGAGTTGGGGCTTGTCCCCATCTCACTCTCTCTGCTGCCAGGGCTCCAATGGAAGAGCCTCCCTCTGCAGGTGGCTGAGCGTGTGCCAGTAAAGCTGCTCTGCCAGCACGGCTTTACCCAAATGGCAGCCAGCAAAAGGCCTGCACAGCCATCTCCAGGCTGGGAGAGACCAAAGGCCTATGTTCACACTCCTTGCTTAGACAGTAACATCGACAAAGCCTGTAGAGTAAATCTGGCTTTCCAAACAATACTGCTTGCCTTTCTTACTCTAGATTAGTCCCAGGTCATTGCCTTTAGCTGCACACTTAATTTCTCGCTTGGAAGAAGTAAAGCACATGTGAAACGTGAGGATCTAGTAGAGCTGTGGGCAGGAAGCCTGTGAAAACAACGGCTAGCTAACTACGGGTTGTCTTCCAGTACAGCACTTCTAACTCATGCATCTCTCTCTGATAACGAATACCTATTCAATCAGCCCTAACGATTGATTGGAGATTAGCATTCACAATTAGAACAGCCTCCATGATACTGTTTCATTCACACATTCCCCATATCTGAGACCCTACCACCACCACACCCAGTACTGGACAGGACCAGGCACCAGTGCAATTAAAAGAGTCATGTTCTGCTTGGATGAGGCCAGTGCTTTGGTGAGGGACATGCCCGTCCATCATTAAAGCTCATCCTGACCCTTTCACAAGGTTCATGCAAAATGCAATTTACAGAGAAGAGCAATCCTATCGCTCGTTTGAAAGCCAAGTCTGATCTGAATAGTCTCATTGGCATGCAGAAGGAAATACCAGTTCATCCCAGTGTAGTTCCACTTCTAATCAATTACATGACAGTGCAGAGCTTCAGTTGAACAAGCAGAGACTAATTAAGAGATTTTGCTGCTATAAGCACTATTTGGTGGAGGCAGGTGTGGGGAGACTGGGGAGCGTAGAGATAAAAGCACTTTAAAAGCATTTACTTTTCATTTCATACCTTTAATTAGCTGGATAACTCCAGGGACTATAATTATCAGAATTGCGACAAGCTTGCAAAAGGTAAGGAAAATCTGAATGCGGGCACTCCAGCTGACACTTGTGCTATTCAGGACCATCACTAGTGCTGCAAAGGGAAAAAGAAAAGTCAGAAAGAAATATTCATGCCACTGGAATCACCACAAAACTGTTTGCCCACTGAGAAACTGCACAGACAATAGATTCAGGTACACTGAAGGAAATACACCCTGATAACCTTCTCCCTCTGCTGCCCTCCCATCTCTCATGTTTCCCTTCCAGGCTCCCATGGAAATGCTTGAGCTGAGCCCCTCTTTCTGACCCATCCATCTCCTCATTCTCCACCTGGCTCCTTCTGCACCAAATGAAAGCTTCATTTACCCAGGTTCGTTAGCTGTTGGTAAACAATGGGCTGACGGAAGCCTGCCTTGGATGAAAAAAATTAATTGCACAACCCTTGTCACTCCATACTTCTGGATCGATGCCAGTTTGATTAGAGATTTGCATTTCAGAAAATAGTAACAATTACTAATGACATTACTCTTTCTCACCCTCATTTAGACCTGGCATGAATTTGTCACTCACTGCCTTATGGAAACCTGCTCCTCTTTTCCACTATTTCCCCTCCTTTACAGCCATGCCACTGGAGACCCAAGAGGGCCAGAGTGCAAGAAATATTCCTGCCCATGCTGGGAATTGGCAAAGAAAACAAAGCCCAGGTCTGTGCTTCACCAACACAACCAGCCTGGGTGAGAAGTGCTTCCATGCCCGGTCCTGGGTCAGGGAGGGCATCTCCTGCCCTTTGCTAGGAACCGACTGACAGGAGAACAGGAGGCCTTCTATGAGTGCCAGTCATTCCAGCTTATGTAAACTATTACCCTGGTAAAACAGAATCAATAAAGTAGTTTGCCAAAAAAAAAAAAAAAAAAAAAAAGGAAAAAAATATTTACCAAGTGAATGGAAAATGTGAGTCATTTCACTAGATAAAAATTCCCTTTCCCCCACTGCTGCAGGGAAAGGTGAACGTGGTACAATGAGCCTGCTCATTGATCTGCTTTCTCCTTCCGTGGCACGGAACTAATGAATGAGCTCCTCACCAGAGCCCTTCCTTCCCTCCAGCTCTCCCAAGAGCACTGCTTCATCTGCATCAGCAGCCGCACGCCGCATCATGGGATCCATGAAGTCCCACCAGAGCCTAGGAGCTAGCTTGCATTAGCTAGCATTGCAAGCCTGGCACGGCACAACCTTTCTGGCTACAAAAACAGCTGCTTTATCCCAGGCCCTTTTTTATCAGCTCTGAAGTGACAAGGCCAAAAACTGTATTATAAAAAAATATATTCTCAGCTTTAACCAGAAGCGGTTTTTTTTTTTTTTTTTTTTTGTTGTTGTTGTTGTTGTTTTGTTTTTGTTTTTGTTTGTTGTTGTTGTTTTTTAATGGAAAAGTGAGAAAATAACAAGCAATCTGCATTCCAATGTAATTATAGATACTTTATATTTTTAAAAAATCCAGAAAAAAAATAAATGTAATTATTGTCTGGAATTAGTATTTGGTAAAGAGGAGGCTCCCCACTCAAATGAACTTTTTACCAAAGTCAACCAATATTGTTGACCAAATTCAGTAGAAACTCACAACATCAGTTAATTTCAAGGTTTCACAAAAAAAAAAAAAAAAAAAAAAAAAAAAAAAAGAGAGAGAGAGATCTTAAAGGTCACAGTACTTCACCATTTTGAACTGAAATGTTCTTTTCTGATTCACAAAAAAATCTGAACTTCTGTGAAGTATCACATCAGATCTAAATACTTTTTTTTTTTTTTTTGCTTTATTACTTCCTCGTATACATACACTGGGCAGGAAACATAAAAAATTCCAGGGGCCTGTTTCATTACTCTATTGTCACAATATTACCCTGACATAACTTCACTTGTTTAGATGTTCAAAGTTCCCTTTAAGTCACTGCTGACTGAGATAACCCCATCTTTCCTGGGGCTTGATCATCTGGAAAAAAGGTATATAAGCCGAACAGCTGTCATCTAAGCAAAATATATTTAAAACAGTTATTTTGCCAAGAGTGTTTAAGCTATTAAGAAAATCCAGTGCCATAAACAAGAACTGCATTACTTCAAGTTTCTTGGAAAGTTCAGTATATTGTACTTTTCTATTTCACAAGACAAGCCTGGGCAGGGACTAGGCTATGAGAAAATGACAAAGAGTGTTATGGGTAGGAAAAGATCTGCAGTTTGACATCCAGTTTATCCAGTGTTCAAGCTCACTGCAGCAGTTTGCTACCCTGACCCAGGTCAGAATAGGCAATGTGAGCATCCTCCTCTTCCTCAAGGTTTACTAATGCGTCAGTTTTACCTTCCTGATACACAAGTGAGAATGTCATCTGATGGCAAACTAGTGCAAACGCTAATTTTGATCCACTCATGACCTTCCTTGCTGGTCAGCCAAACACAAATCACAAGCCACAAATTTGTGGAAGAGCCACATTGGCTTGAAAGAAAAAAATCCAGGGCAATGTTTTCATGAAGACAACCTGCATGTGAGCAGGCTGCTAAACTTTCTCCAACCCTGACTGTGAGTTCAAGCCAGCAAAATGGTTCAGCTGAGGCTTTCTAATTGAACAGAGAAAGCAAAAGGGACACAGCAAGGACCTTCATTTGATCAGGAAGCTGAAGGAAAGCTACACCTGCAGCCAGACCAGTGCATGGTGCCATTAGCTTTAAGTCTTCTGTAAGAGCAAGTCCCTTGCACAGCTGGGTGGCTGCACAAATGAAGATGGAAATTATCCCCGGCCTTTGCTGGTCATCCAACAGCACTCTTCTATGAATAAGATCTTATGGAGATACTTCAAGATTGCAGAGGCTCTGATACAGGATCATAGCAAAAATCCGAAGGAAGCAGCAACTCCCCAGAAAAAAGAACAGTAAAAGTAGGACTCAGCTCTAAACTGGCCAGCTAAAAGTCAGACATCTAATTTGCCTGCGTCCTCAGTGAAAAGACATTGTCCCCCAGAGGATGACTAATAACATCTCTTTTGGATGGCTAGATAAGAGAAGATGAGTTGCCTTCAGGATGGGTCTCTTCCCCTTTTTCACCACTAACTTTACAGGGAGCGTGGGCAACTAGACAAACTAAATACCTAACTAAAAGTGAGATGAATCCTAATCTAGGGGAGTGTGGAGGGTAAACAAAATAAGGTTTGTGAACAATCAGACACAATGGTAACACTGATCGTGTTGCTTTTCACGATCCTTTCCCTTCACGCAGCTATAAATGGATAACAAAATCTAACGGGAGCAGCAGCAGCAAGCATTACATCCTGGCCTACTTTTCAGGAATGTATGTGCCATTGCCTCAGCGGGAAACCACGGGAGCTGCCTTCCCCCAGCTTGTCAGGCTTTTAGGTTCAAGGCATTTACACAAAGCCAAAAGTATCCTCAATTTGTGGATTTTAATGCATCAATTAAAAGGAAGTCACAGGAGGCACAAAAGCACCCATCAGAGCAGCTTTTGCTATTCCTACAGCCAAAAGATGTCTTCATTTACACTGCTTGCCTGAAAACTGTCAGCGGGTGAGAGCAGTGTCCATAACAGCTGCCATGACAGGAGAAAAAAGCAGCTACAGGCTCACATACACATCAAATTTATGCCAGCAAAACTTTCCAGAGTGTTTGCCAGCAAACCCTGATAGATCTGTATAGTCGGCCTTGGTTTTCAAGCACGATATGGCCTCTGTCTAACAGTCACAATTTGGGTATTTGGTTTGGCTTTTCTTGTTTGTTTTTTTTTGGTTGGTTGGTTTAAGCAGACCTCCAAAAACAACAAAATTGAGAAAATTATCCATTATATTGGCATAAAATGCCCAAAATGAGTAAATTCAAAAACTTTATAAATGTGCGAGTTGGTAGTCTCACAGTTTAAAAGTTGGTTTTTGTGTGTGTGTGTGTTTTTTTTTTCTTCTGCGTGTTTGAATCCTGTTTATTTGCTGTCTGATACGGAGACCAAGTGAAAAGATTAGAACTGGCTCAGTTAAGGCTGCATGCCCATTCAGGTTATAGATCAATAGTACAGTTCAATACATTAACACACTATAATTTATCCCTCACTGTTATGAATATACTTAAGCGTAAGATTAGGAGAAGAGTTAACAGATGCAATTAAAGCAATATATGAATATGGATTTTTTTGCACTGCCTATCTCCATGTTTTGCAAAGGTCCTCTTCATTGGTAGAAGCGATAAATATGAAGTCTATCAGCTTTCATTTAAAAAGAAAAATAAATTTCTAAATATTTCTCCTAAAGAGAAGACAGTCTTCAGCATCAGAACAAAGATGTCCTGGGGCTGTTGTGTGCAAGGAAGCAAATCTCCAGTTCAAGCAAAGTTGGGTATTTAGAAGGCCTCCTCTCCTGTATGCATTTTTTTCTATACTTCCTCCCTATGCCGGGGCACGTACGGGTTCTCTCGTCTCTACCTGGCCACTTACTTTCATAAGAATTGACATAATTAAATACATTTGAGATGTCTGTTCTTCTCTCAGTTTGAGTTAAATAGAGTGAGTTCAAAAACATTTTATGGCAGACTGTCAGGTAGACTGAGATATGCATATCCCATATTTGCCTAGGTTTTTCCCTCTGCAGAGATTCATTTGAAAAACAGTGAGTGAATTAAAGTGATCTCTAAGTTTGAATGAGAAAAGAAGCTCCACATGAGCATCCTTTTCTCTACTGAGCCACTAAAATGTTAGGACTCTTTGTTTCAAAAAATAAAAGTTACCATGAAGAAAGCACCATACCCTGGAACAGAAAATGTGTGTCTACATCTCAGGACAGATGTGATTTCAAGGGAAATTTTGTGCCCAGCCAATGCTTTGCTCCTAAAAATAGTAAACCAATATGGAGATATTTTTAAAGGTCACCATCTCCAGTAGTGCCATTTCAGTTCTCATATGACCTACATATGGTCTCCTCTGCAGCACCATCACTCCTTTTTCATTACAGAGGCTGAGGAGGGATGGTGGGGAGCAGAATGGACTGCAGCCACCCCATGAGTAGTGCTTGTTTGCAACTAGAAAGCAGCAATAGCATCTGCTGCTCTTCACCATAATCCTGGCTGCATCTACCTTGGGCAAGCTTTACACACCACTTCAAAAGGAATCCTCTCTCCTGCACAAGCATAAACATCATTCTTGGTCATGTACAATGCTGGTGTGCACTACTTCACCTGCTCCCCCCTCATCTTCCTTCACAAATCTGTCTTGCTGAGGAAAGGAAGAACTGCCTTCCATATCCATTGTTCATAAGAGAAGAAATACTAGGTTGAAATTGTAGGAAAGGATATTTAGGTGAAAAATGATTGAGAAAAAACTTTCTTGTGACAAGGATAGACAAAAATGGGCTACAGAACTGGGGAGGATGTAGCAACTCCTCTGGAGCTCTGAAGACCGTTTTAGACAAACACCTGTCAGAAATTGTTTAGGTACGCTGACTGTGTTTGGGAGCGGGGGATCACCTAGAGATTTTTCAAAATCTCTTCCTGACTTTTCTAGTAAGATCAGAAATGACAAGGTAAAACTACAAAATAAAGTTTCACTCAAGGACAGAGTTTAACGGTGCTTCTTACTACCTTTCTCCCCATGTAATAAAGATAGATATGTAGCGAGCACTCTGTCATCAGATGTGGGTGGTAGAAGAGACCAAGAGTGGATAAGACGACAAAAAAGCACATCAGTTCACGTTCTGATTAGCGTAATACAATTTTCAGTGGAAGCAAACACTACCTTTGGCACCATTAAATTGGATTATAAGATCTTCAGGGCTCCGATGTGTCTGTGAGGCTCAACAACATCTTAATCTTGCCTATCGCTCTGCCTACATGCACAGTACAAAACATTCATAACAATTACCACCCCAACAGCTAATTGTTACAACACAAGAATAACAGCCGTACATCCTCAGAAATCTGAGCTTAAGTGTAGCATATGACCAAAACCCACCAAAAAGGAAACTCCACTGCGGAGCACGCTGCAAAGAATTACAATAAAGCCCCAGCCTGACACGTCCCTGTTTCTCTCAGCACCATCCCATTCACAATTACAAACTTTCTCCGAGAAACTCTTGCTTCCGTGAAGCGACAGCTCATCCTACCTGCTCTGCACAGACCCTTGGTCACCATAGGAACAGTCTGCTGTAAGCTCCGATCTCCCTTTAGGGTGTAATTATTCTGCATATCTCCGCACCCCCCCTGCAACGCTACTTCTTTTTTTAATTACTTTGTGTAGCCCTGGCTTATCACACAGATTTTCAATTAAATTAAAAGTAATAAAAATCTATTTTAAAGTGTTCACTTATTGTGCTTGAAACACGCACTTAACAACACACATTTAATGGAGTCCTCACTTAACATTCCTTCTGTCACAGTGACCTTGAAGTTGCTGAACATCTGTTTCACCCTTATCTCTTACTGAAATATTTTAGACAGATGTAGCCATAAAAAGTCATTGACCTCAAAATTCAATCCCTTAATTCAATTATTCCTATGAAACCTATAGTTTGTGCATAATTAAGTCAGAAAGAAATGCGGTCACACGTTGCTTTTTTTAACACTCCTGCCAGAAGAGCTCTCTTACCAAGATTGCTCCTCCACAAAGCCTCAGTAACCTGTAGACTGCAAATTTCAATGTCAATTGAACTCTCTACCCCAAAGAAAGAAAAAGTAATCCCAACCTATTATTGTGCAAAATTAAAGTGGTCTCCTGTGTGCCTTTGATCATTTTGCAAGTCTTAATTCCTTTTTCCAGTCCTTTTGTTTCTGCTATGTGCACTGGCCAAACTGAAAGGAGCAATCTGTTACTAATTACTCAGGTCTGCTCCACTATCTCCTCCCAGCGCAGCTGAGGGAGCGTGTGTGTGTGTGTGTGTGTGTGTGTGTGTGTGTGTGTGCGCATGTGTGAGGAGCATCGTCCCTGGTAATTGCACAAAGATGGAAACAAGCCTCCAGTACTGCATGGAGCAGAGCCTCATTCACGCACCAGTCCAGGCAGACTGAAAAGTTCCTGGTCTAGGGGTAGCCTCCTTCCTCCCATCAGCAGTTTTTGGTTCTCTGTAGCTTCAAATGACCCCTTCGCATTTATTACTTAGCAAGAGGAGAGCAAGCTGCTGGCAATCAACACACATTTCACCAAAGTGCACACCCTGCTCCCAAAGTCTTTTGGGTTCCTGCCTCCCAGACTGTGATGCCTTACTAAGTTTTATCACTATGCAGGACAGGGAGGGCCTAGGAAAAATGATCTCATGTTGCCTGTGCTCCAGTCAAGGGAACTACATTTCTTCATGGCATCATACTTGGCAAGTACTTGCCTCCTAAAACAGAGGTAAATCATAGCACTTGAAATCAAGTAATCATTCTTCCGTATCTCTGGCACTGTCTCACCACCTCTTAGGGACTAAAATTGCTTCCACAAAAATACTGAGAGTTTTGCCATTAATTTCAGTGGCAACAGAATCAGGCTTGGCAATAGATTTTCTCTGCCATTAATAAAGCCTGCTATTCTTTTTACTACTACATATGTTCACAAATACACAAAACTAGGCAAAAAGTCATGCCGATGCCCTTGGCACTGGATGCACAATCATTCTGTAGTGATTCACACTGAATGACTGACTACCTGTTCAGTGTGAGACTACTTTTTTTTTTTTTTAATTTACATAATCTTTACTCTTCCTGAAAACTAAAGTTGGATACTTACTGATGCCAACAGCTGTAATAAGTTTGATCGCAAGTTCTGGGATTTCACACTGCATAAAGAAAGGTTCCAAAATATACCGTCCAAATGCCAACGATATCACTGCTGTGGCAGCAGGGCTAGGGTAAAAAGTAAGAACAAAAAAATCACAAAATTAATCTGCAGTAGTATGTAAACAATATCCATTTGGGATCATACTGTAACTTTATTATCACAGAACTGCACAGTGTACCTGACTTGGGTGCCTGTTAGCAGCTCTGCCACCAGGTACCATGATTTCTGAGCATAACAGACAACCATAAACAATTTGGCTTCACTCGGTGATGCTGATCTTGCCAGCATCACTTCTTCCCAAGTTCATTCTTACAACTTTCATGCTGTGAAGAAAGGAAATGTATCAATACAAACTTTCCTTGCCATGCTTGAAGTGAACGTGGCCACAGTCAACTTGCATGGGCAAAACCCTGAGTGAAAGACTGAATTTTTAGTGGCAAGGTACATCTTACCCCTCAAAGACAAGCAAATTAATCTCAATGAAGCTGAGGATTCTGCTTTACTGAAATAAGCATCCAAAAGTTACACAAGCCTATTAATAAATCTGGGACAATGCAAAATAAATAAATAAATGCTATATCCCAAAGTGCAAACAATTTTTATAATGTTTGCTACTTTTATTGAGTAACAACTTTCCAGCACTGTGAGAACAAAAATCCTCAGAAGTACAGAAAGTCCCTTCCATGAAACAGGGGAATGCTAGGAAAAGCAGGCATGCAGTTGTTGCATCCACGAATTTGAAATAATATTCACACCGCCTTTCTCTTTGAGACAAGCTAAACGTTTGCCAGGAGCCTTAGCACTGGCACATATTACCAGTACTTTGCCCTGTGCCTCAGGTCAGACACTGTCTGCACATTACAGTCTAAGCGGTCTGTTCCCATGTGCGTGGGGAGGACACTTTCCCCCTCCTCAGGACAGCTAGAGGTAACTGTGCCTTGTCACACTTACACATAGCAAGGAGAAAAAAGGTATTTGATTCTGCCTCAAATTGTTTTTGAGTTAAACAAGAGTCCACTCAAATTTGTTATGAGGAATCCGGAGCATTTAATAAAACAATGCCTTAAGTGCAGAATATACATCTCCCAGATGAATTTTAACAAAAATATAGTTGCTATAGAGCAGTGTAAAATCTCTGCAGAGAAGTTATTATTCTTCATCGAATGCTAGAGGAATTTTCCACAAGAGAGCTTTGCCTTTGAAACAAAAAGCACTTTCTTAGCACCATGACTCAACCGAAAGGTCACACATTGTGTTGGACCTAGCTGCAGGGGAGCACAGACCAAAAGCATCTTCCTAAGAGAGTTTCTGCAGAGACAAGTGAGGACTGCTGCTTGTGCACACCCCATGCACAAGAACCACCCCTCTCACTGGCCAACAACTGGCTTCACAGCTGCTGCCTGTGCTGCAGGCTGAACGTCCCCTGCATGAGTTTTACCCATCCATTTACTGTCTTTACCTCGGTGGAATATTTCTGATTTACATAAGCAGATCACCAGGCTTCCAGCATTTGAATACTTCAGGCTGCCAAAAGTAGTTTGAACTGGCCTGGATCAGATAAAGGATCGGATCTTTGGAGCTTTCCCAGGTCTTTTTCCTCAGCCTCTGCTCCTTCCCCCAGAACTTGGATTTTTCCCCCGAATTTTGAGAAAACCTTAATAAAGTGGCAGTCACTGCTAGCTCCACAACACTCATTTTTAAAAACAGAGCTCCTAAGTTATACCTTTAATAAACATCTAGGCCTCCAGTGTTCCCACATTTGAGGGGAGATGTTGCTGGTGGTGTGCCTGGCCAGCTGAGGCAGACGTTGAAGGGGTGGAGCATATTCCTTTTTTTCTGCAGTCAGAAAGAAAGATTGGCAGGCTCCTAAGATCTGTACATTCATGAATGTACAGAAAGCAAATTAGCAGCTTTCATTTAAGGGCAAAGAAAATAAATAAATAACAGAGAGGGGAAAAAAAAAAAAAAAAAAGCCACTTTGAGAAGGGCAGGCCTACCGCCGGCAGCACATACCAGAGGTGAGTAAGTCACCTCTTTGGCAGTGTGCTCTTACCTAACCTGTGTTTAGCAACCACCACACACAAGCACTACAGACAACGTGTTCACACAGTCATCCTCACTTGTTTGAAAACTTTTTTTTGTTTTGTTTTTAAGGTATGTAGTACACCCGCAGCCTGACTCCACGGGAGAAAAGTACTTGTGGGAGTTCCCACAAGTACTGGATGAGGAACAGCGTCGCGTAAGGCACTTCTAGCACCGGGGGATGCTAGCGCAGTCTAGTCAGTACACGGGCAGAGTTTAAGTGTGTCCTACACTGTGAAAGAGTGGCTGTAAAGATATATGAGGAGAGGAAACATTTATTTTGGTTGTGGCTGCTCCAGAAGCCTGTGGGTGTGATAATTCTGTGTCTTTCAGAGGAAAAAAAAAAGCTTAAGTGTGTGTGCAGCTTCACCCAGTGAAAACACCATAGGTGCATACTAAGTCCCAAATTCTTTGATAGCAGCAGCCAATTAGTTTACGATACCAAAGTCAGATAGGAGACTCTAGATGGAGTTTCGGCAGCGCTGCTCTGATCATCACAAGTTATAACAAGTACGTCTCCCTTGCTGCCTCTCAGATTTGATGATTAAAGAATCCACTGATCTTCTTTCCCATGTGCAAGATGATTATTTACTGGGTGTGGGGCAGATCACAATGACTAAGAATGTTTTTATGACACTCCTGAGACACTGTCATATGTACAAAATTTTTTAAACATTTCATGAGGAGAGGAATTTCTGAAGTCTTGTTTCTTGTGGGTACTTATGCCTAAGCTAATAGTGTCCCCCCTGCCCAGTAGGGTGCAGGTTAACAAGGGGATTTCTACCATTATTATCTTTTGTCGTTTTTCTGTTGTGCAAGGATATAGCTATGTTCACACAACTATTTCCGTCAGTGAAAACCATAGGTCTGCTTCCTCTATCCGGCTTTCTCTTTGGCAAGAAGGTAATATGATTAAGGCATCCACTCCTTCACGTTTGGTGGAAATTTTGCAGTTTGTGCAAGGGTTACCGATGAGTGAGGAGGATGTGAGGGACCATCTGACATACACAATTATTTCCTCTGAAAACAAGATAAGGATTTATGGATTCATAATGATTCAGCACTCTTAGTGCTTTTAAACTCAACAGGCTATGCTAGAACTTGTCAATATTATGTAAACATAGCTGTGATTTGAGATGAGGCTTGTGCTTTTGTGATTCATTTGCTGGTTTCAGAAGAGAGGGGAAAGGAGTGCTAACTAGCCTAAGGCAGGCGTGGATCACTCCTGAATTTATTTTACATAAGTGAATTGCCCTTTTCTACATGTAACAAGCTCTCCAGCCTCAGCAATACTGTAAATAAATAAATAAATAAATTTTAAAAGGGCCATATTTTAGTTTGATAAAAAGATTCGTTTAAATTATGAAAATGTATTTGCTATGGTTTCATAATTCTGCATCTTCATATTGTAATATCTTATACAAAGTCAAGGGCTGCATCAACCACACCACATCAGTACATCGGATATTTTAGCTATGCAAGGACTTCCTGTTGCTTTATTTGCCCAGCTAGTGCTTTTCATATTAACTTCTATAACACACCATGAAAACAAATACAGGGACTTGAATTGACATCTAGAGAATACATGGTGCCCCGAAATCTGAAATGTACTGGGCAATAACTTATTCCTGTATGTATAGACAACAGCAACCACTCCAAAAGCCACTGTCAAGACTGACAAAATGCAGGTGACTTTTCTCTTCCACTGTATTTCAAGTAGGTACCTGTATTAACATTAATTGGTACGTACAGTAAGCTTAGCAAAATTAAACCAGTAGCTGAATTTGTGTGACAGGCTGTTTTCATAGAATCTTTTTTTTATACATACACTTTAAAAAAAAAAAAAAAAGTTTCAATGCCAACAAGCAAAATAGCATTGTTAAATTCTCTGAAGCAGTTGCACTAAAAAACTTAGCTCATACATCAAGATACATTTGATATTTTTTGCACATCACATGTTGGAGAGTTTTCTTCATGACTGAAAAGCGTATTGCCATCAGAAAAGAAACAGAGAAAAGCCGTGATACACTTACCGAATAATGAGTAATTCCACCCAGACTCTCACAAAAGCAGGCAATGGGCCGAAGGCCTCCAGGATGTAGGTGTAGTGACCGCCAGATTTCTTAATGCACGTTCCCAGTTCAGCATAGCAGAGGGCACCTGCAAGAGTTAAGCTAAGGCATCACGAGATATCCAGAAATACCTTTCCAAACACTTGTAAGGTAAACAATGGAGCTGCTGCAGTATCACAACTTCTGATACATTTTAATCCTCTTTATTTCAAGCAATTTTATAAGTTTTGAGTCATTCAGCTAGACCCGTAGTTACCCAGGCTGTACGTGTATGCAGTTACATTTATGTGAAAGCCACTGAACCAACTATTTGCTAGCAAGGTGCTTGTCCATGCCTTGGGAAGAGGGATGACAAACTGCTGTGTCACGCCAGCCACCCTGGCTGGCCCAGCTAAGCGAAAGCCCTCTGACACACGTGCTCGTTATCAAACAGTGATCAGCTCCTTGCAGCCTCAGAAATCCTGGCCTCAGCCCTGAAGGAAAGGCTGAAGACTGCATTCCCTCTCCTCAGCCATGGGGAAAGCAATTGACAGACTGACATTTGGAAGCAGGAATTGCAGGTGGAGGATTTTCCTCAGTAGTACCCCACCACCTTACATACAGAACTCTGGGAACGGCTTGGCCCTGTCTTTCCACCACCAGTGCAGTGCTGTGTGTGCAGCCAACACAATGGGAGCTCTGCTCATTTCTGCATTGCCTTAAATACAGGCAACTTCATGTCCTCATAGCAGGAGGCTCACTGCAACACTCGGTGTCTTTATGACGACTAAAATAAAACCAAAATCATCGTCACGTTGCCTCAGTGGGGAACCAGGTTCGTGCAGAAGTGGCTCAGACCCCCTTGGGTGAGCATCAGAGGCATTCAAAGCAAGCAGCAGTTCCCAGGGAGGTCCCCGAGGCTGCCTCCAGCACAACACACTGCTTCAGCCGTTATGGAGCAGGAAACAGCATGCTGCAACTATGAGGACCTGCATGAAGATTTCTTTGCCCATGCACCGTCTGCTTCTGTTGTTTCATGAGCCATCACCCAGCCTCAAAGCCAATGGATTCTCAGCTCCACAGGTCGACCTCATTGGCAGAGAATAGGTTCCCCACCTCAGTTCAATGTAGGCAGCCCTTTTGGGAGACTCTGTGAAGCCACAGGAAAACCAAAACAAAGTTGGCAAGCACTGAATCACACAGAGCTATGATCAGCAACATGTATGAAGTCTGCTCCCTGCCTGCTTTCATGCTACTAGTCTTTAAGATGAAAATTACAGTTGTCAAAACCACCTAATGCACACCAAGCCCACTGGAGCTCTAAGACGTTATGACACATTCCATCCTCCTTCCTTCGCTTTGTTTGGGGCTTTGCAAAAACATGACAACTTCTATCTGATCATCTTCAGCTTACCTGGAAATGTACTCAAAGAAACTCTTATAGCCACACTTAAAAAAAAAAAAAACAAAAAAAAAAAAAAAACTATTGATGACTTTTCTCTTTCCAACCTCTTCTGGAGTGGCTCAGGATGAAACCAAACTGTGCTTTGATACATGTTATACAGACATCCCCAGAAAATTAGACACATCTTCACATCCTGAGATCTGGAAAATGCCCAGGAAAATCCATCTGATTTTTTCCACAGACTTGATTGACTTCACAGCCAGAAAATTACTACTATTAAAGCTAAACACGCAATGCTTAAGCAAATTCTAGTTTGACTGAATCTAAAGACCAAGGTCTTAGGACAGGGTTGCAAATTGCATCTGAGGTCCTTCTTTATAGGAGAATTTTGCTTCCTGGCAAGACTTCCATGCTAGCATAACAGATTACGTTGCACACTGTACCAAAGCATTGAACATTTGACCAAAACAGTTCCTAAATTTCTCGCATTGTCTGTTTGGCTTGGGTGGACTTATAGAGTCAACAGTGCCTTTAAGTTCGGAGCCAAGTTACACAGGGTGGCATTCGCATGTTCCACCTATTAAGCAGACACATGTTAGTCCGTGTTTGCCCTGTTTACCTCTTGCCAGAAAACAAGTCGTCTCTGTTTTAAATAAAGCCAATATTCATGTTAGTTCTTCAGCTTCTTTGAGATTAACTCATTAAGTAGGTCAATGGACCCTCTGTCCCACAGAAACCAGGGTGGGGTTTTCCCCTCTGAATGGGGGCTTTGTGTACAGAACAAATAAACCGGCATTCTTCAGAATTTAATACTGTTTAAAAAAAAAATAGTAAAAACTGTCACGATCGGCAGGCCAGCAACAAAATTCACATTACAGATTTGTTTCCGTCGTGCTCTTTTTTGCGACCCAACCTTTCCAAGCCACATCGTGAGCGGGGAATAAAGGGAAAAACAGGAACACAAGACCGGGGAGAGGGGTTATTAGTGTTATTACTCTGCTCCCTTTCACACCAACCCAGATTACGTCCAGTGGGAGTTATTTCTCCCAGACCTTGACCGAGCCTCCAGGGAACTGAGTCAAACTGTCTGAACATTTTGCCGGTGCTTAGAGTGACCCGCGTGCCCCACTGCCAGGGGCCTTACAAGCAAATGGTGAACTACTTCTCACAGCCAGAAGGAAAGCATTATACATATAGCACTTTTTACGGCATAAAGCAGACATTCGCTTTTCCTTTAGGGGTCCATGAGAAATGATTTGTGCTTACAGCCTGTGCTGACACGGCACCAGGGGACAGGGACTGCAGAGCGCTGCGCCCTCCACACAACCTATCACACAGCAAGAGCCTTCCGCAGCCCTATTGGTCCTCCAGCTCCACACTGTGCCTTGATATCCAATGGCAAAATCAGACAAAAAATAGAAATAATCCACCGGCTGCCCCTCTGGACCAATTAGAAACTTTTGAGAGACTTACCAAAGAGTGAGAGGATGCCACACACTGTCCAGACAGTCAAGGACATGCCCACACTGCCTGTGTTCTTCAGGATCCCTTTGGGCGAGATGAAGATGCCGGCTCCAATGATAGTGCCAATGATGATGGAGATCCCCCTCAACAGCGTGACTTTCTTCTTCAGCACAACCTTTTCCTCCTGGGCTGGCTGCCCGCTGTCCAGAGAGGGCAACCTGCCATTAGGCTGCCCCTGCAAGTAGCTCCCATTAGACGCTGTCGGCACAGCAGCTTTCCTGACCATGCTCCCGTGCCACCAGCACGCCGACGGCAGGCGCAGCCAAAAAGTTTGCAGCAGCAACTCAAGGCTTTTTCCTCCCTCTGTAGCCAACTACTTAAGCCTCTTCCTCTGCCTGCTCTTATCTGCCAAGCTGCTCCTACTCGCAGGTAGGGAGCTCCTGAAGTGTGTTTTACCCTTCCCTGCTGCCTGCGCAGTGCTCAGCAACACCTGTGCTTTCCCCCAGCTCGCCGGTGCTGCCCTATCATTGGAAACCAGCTCAGCTTCCGCGTGGACTTGTATTTAAGCTCTTGTCATACCAAGTTACTCCAGCTGAATGATGATGCAAATTCTCCAGGTTTGCATCAGCCATTTGAGAAACCTCTGGCATTACTCAGCACTTTTTTTTTTTTTTTTTTAAACGGTAGGGGCATGTTGCACAACCGATCTGAGCGTGGTGGGAAGAACAAAGCCCTCGTGAGGAAACCGAGCCAGTCGAGTTCAGCACATCACCGCCAACACCCCGAGACACGCTCCCCAATTTTTAAAGCAACTCGGGCTCAGAAATAAAAGCCTGCCGAAACACAAAGCTTGTCGGAGTGTGAGGGGGAAAAGGAATCAAACGGGATACGTCATCTCTGGGTCTAATCCAATTTCTTTCTCTCTCAAGCCCTCACAGTGAAAGTTCAGTGTGCGGGGCTGAACTTCTCGCCCTGCCGCTGCCGGTCAGCCTCCCCCGGCTCAGCATCGCCTACCTGTAAACCTCCTCAGGCACTGCCTGCACCTACCTAAAGCCTACACGCAAACCCTCCTGAGCCCGTGTCGCTTAGCAACACACCCAAATCAAACTCATGAAAAATCTAGGTTATTTCCCCCGTACAGTAATTTCCACCCAGGCAGTGTTTATGGGACGTTGGTAAGCAGCTCGGCAATGCCACTTCCCCTTAAGAAATAACCATTGAGGTTTGCAGCGCTCTCTGCTTTAGGATCTGTCAGGAGGAGGACAGCACTAGAGCTGCTCTGAAACCAGAAAGTGCCTTTCATGTTTCCACCGAGCTTCTCTGAGCAGACGAGCAGGCTGTCAGATGCACACAGGCTTCTGTTTCACTACCTGATGACTCAAACCCTAGGAATTAAACTGTTAAAAAGAAGAACATTCTCATAAAGCAGAGCAAAAATCAATAGCCTTCAAGCACTTGTAACCTAATCAAGGGACAGCCTGTGCCAAAGGGGAAAAATCCTGCCCAGCATAACTTTTGCAGCTGCTCGTGGCTTCAGATTAGATCAGTGCAAAGAGAAATGATCCCTGCAGTTCCTGCTTAATTAGGACCTAGGATTGGGGAGGGAAGATAGCAGTAAAACATTTTATCATTTGCAAAGCAGGCAGGCACTGAGCTCAGAGCACAACTGTGCTTTCAAACTTGTTTGGCAAACAGGAGATACTGGAGTATTAAAACACTGCAGCTGTAAAACTCCAGCATTTTTAAAGCCTCATATTTTCAGTTATAACTCACCTGTGAAAATTTGCACTGAAATGATCCTGAAGGTCCCTTCCAACCCAAACCATTCTATGACACAAGGCATGCCAAAGCTTACAAGTTTAAATGCACACAAGTAAAAACAGAAGGGATTTTAGCTTTTGACTATATGCTGGCACTGCTTGCTGATTTTCTGAACACATCCTACCCCTTCCTCCACCTGCTCCTGTGAGCAGCAGCTGATCCCCGACCGACCCTCCGTACAGCTTGCACTCCTGTTCCCAGCACACCTCGTGCCTGCCCCTTGCATACACACCACCAGCAATGGCAGGCAGGACCTCTTCTTGTCCCCACACAGTTAAAACCAAGACAATTTTCACAGCACCCCTAACATGCAAAGCAAAGTAGCTGTCATGCTACCAGAAATGTTTTCCGTTCGTGTACATTTGTTGGGCTGTCCCCCAGGAAGATTATAAATGCCTGAAGGAAGTAACTAGATTAAACCAGGAAAAAGCATTAACCACAAAACTGGGCTGGGCTCATGACCTTCATTTTAATTTTCAAAGGCTGTTTAATGATGAGACACATGACATCTTGAAGCATCTAACAGCTTAAGGTAGTCATTCTTAACTAATGCTTACCCATTATTTCAACGGGAAGATGGCTCCGAGATCAAACCCAAAGTTCAATCTCCTCCCAGATGATCCCGAAGCAGCTCCCAGCAATCCAGCTGTCTGCATCAGCTATTCCGTAGAAATGCTGGGCAGTATAATGGTTTTCTAATTTTATTTGATCACTGGCCAGAAGAATGCAAAAATGTTCTGAATCCACATTTGCCCTTTGGACATCGCTATTAACACCCCCCCACGCAGGGAAAAGTGTGCTTGCTGCTTCTGTCATGTGAGGATAGCAGGCATACAAAGCTTAAGACTGTGCAAAATTCCCATACTGAAATTTCTAAGGTGTGAATTAAGGAGGGACGGATACAGAGCACGCTTTTTGCTAAATATTGGCAGCTTGCTACTGATCATGCTATTTGCAGCTTTCCTGGTGGATGCTGTTGCATACACTGCTTCCCAATGCTGTCCATTAATAACAAACAAACATTTAAAAATGAGGACCACTTTTTCTCCTCTGCATTCAAAGCCTGCTTCAAACCCAGGACAGGGAATATTTATTTGGTGCCAGGGGATGATTTGTAGTTTTCTGGAAATTTCATAGGAATCTTCTGCCAGCCGAGCCCAGCCCCAGTGCTGGATAGGGCCCATCGCTGCCTGCTGCCCCACATTATCCTGCACACTCCAAATCTCTTCTCATCATCTGTAGCCCACCAGCCGCTTTCATTTGGGTTATCCATTGCAGAGCAAGGGCTGTGGCATCACTATGCAACCACAACGCTACAGTCAGCGTCTTTTTCAGAGAGCTCTTCTGAAAGCACGGGGCTTAACCTGCTCAACATTCAGAACAGCCCTATTCTGCCATAAAAATCTGCTCTGGAAACAGAACAAAAAGATAAAAGGTGCAATTTTCTGTAGATTGATGAAATTATTGGAAGTAATGTTTCTAAAGACGATTCTCTGAAACTAAACTTTCAAGCCCTAATGGCAGCTGGCATTGTGCAGAGCCTTTTATTGTTTCTCCTTGTTGTTTTTTTGGTTTTGTTTTCCCCACGAATCCATAGACATTTTCTCCTGAGCAAACATTTTAAAGCATAACCCAGATCATCACTGTGAAATGGCTTCCTTTTGAATTTCACCATCAGCCCTGGACTACCTCGTCCCTTGCCCATTTCAGACAGAATCCTTTATCGGGTGGGCGTGCAGGCAGGCAAGGCTCCTGCACCCCAAATCTGCAAAGAAATACAGCACTACCCAAAGGGGGGAGCCTCACCACACCGCCTGACAGCTCCCACCAGGACCAGCAGTGCTGCTGGCACCACACGTGTTGGCTGTGATAACCCCTCTGACAGCTGCCCTGCGGTACTCTAGAAAATAAAATACTTGAGCATCACGGGGAGTGATGGTACTGCAGCATTTCATAGGCTGAAAAGACTTGATACTGAGGCACTGAAGTTTTTCACGCTAGTAGAGCTTGTGCCAAATACCTGGACACAGCAGCATCTTGATTCCGAAGAAGCTACAATAGGGATATTTCCCCTGGGAAATGCTACCACACACACACACACGGCATTCCCCTGTATGGGAATGCTACAACACACGCACAACAAAGTAAAAGACCTAAAATTCAAGTCTGGACTTGAGTTTCCACTTCTCAAGCCCACAAAACCTCCTTCAATTGAAGGTGTAGCAAGCATATCTTGATAATCCTTCCAGACATTTGTATATCTGCTCATCGCATCAAGCAAATCAAGAGTCGCAAGCCAAGCCTCCAGGCCACACATTGCCACAGTGACTGGAGACACGGGAATCAAAAAGGAAGTACAGCAAGACCGAAGAGGCAAGGAAAGCCCCAAAGTCTTCTGTGTGGGTGGTGCAGCTTGAAAACATTGCTTAGAAAACCAAGCTGAGTCTTCTGCATAATCCTGACAGTTTCCAGCCTTGAAAAGCAGCCCTGTAGGAAGGTGGTAGTCCGGTTTCAAATGTCAAAGGAGGGCAAAATACCTTCAAGTGTTTGTTTGTTTGTTTGTTTTTCATGTAGATAATCTAACATTGAAAAGTTTAGACTGGGGATTTTCTGTTCCTTTTGTAACATTAAGAACTATTTTAACCAGCACTGGGGGGGGAAAAAACAATCTGTAAGCAATTTAAAAGCTAAGGTGTCATTGGGAATTAAGTGAGAAAAGCATCATCATGAAGTACAGAAGAGTCAGTAGATCAGGAAAGGTTTTTATGTTGTAATGAAAACCTGGAACTGTGAGAAGATGAAAACAATCTGGTATTGTCTCTACTACAGTCCAAAATTTTAGTAAAAAAAAATGGGATTTCAGAGAATGCAGGGGAGGTGTTACTTTGTAGTCAGAGACTCGCAAATTACTCAATTATTTTGCATTCCACTTTGTGCTGAATACAAAGATACTTCAAAGAAAAAAAAAAAAAAAAGAGAGAGAGAGAGAGAAGGAATGAAATACATCCCCAGTTCAGAGACTTTAAAACAATAATAATAATAATAATAAAATACTAGAAGAAATCCAAAAGCAATTCAAATGTTATTTCATGTATTTTCAGAAAAAGGCTTCCAACAAAATGCCTATGCAGTCAGCAAATAAAGGTCTGGTTTCAAGAAGACTGCAGACAGTGATAGCAGCTTAGAAAGCAAATACTTCTGAAAGATTCCCTGTTTCCAATTTGCTGATAGCTGCCTATCAATTTTCAGCTAGCGAAGAAAAAAAGGGATTTCAGAAATCCTTCCTATTTTTCTCACCACTACAGCTTTATTTCAAACAGTAACCATGATGATTTCAGCCAAACTGTTTGACATTTTACTGATTTTTTTTTTAATGGGCAAGAATCATCACTCCCTGGTGCCAGGCAAAAAAGCTCCAAATGAGAGAAAGCCGATTCTTACTGAAGTCCTACATGCATGGAAACATGATTGTGTTTCATACCATCTCATTTTTCATATATGGGATCTACACAACTATAAACTAAAAAACTTTTCTTTGTTTGAATCAGCAGAATGAGACAATTTTCAGAGTCACTATGTTATTTTTCCTTGTGTTTTGGATGCACTCACAGAGATACCCCCATGACTTTCAAGAATCAAGACCTTGGGGGTAAATTTCTGTCAAAACTGCATGTGCCAGATACCTGTCACAATGCCAAGATTCTTGTTGGCTTCAGGGAGTGGAGATTTTCCTTGAGATGTCAGCCTAGGCAGAGCATACAAACAAAATTAATTGGTGCTTCTGTAAAGTTAGGATATCTAAAAAAATCAAGTCAGGCAATTAGCACTGAGAAGGTTTATTTTGCTAGTTCATTCCTCCTTTTTCTTGATAAGAGCTCTTCACACTAGGTAAAAAGCTTATACTGTGAAGAAATCATGTAAGAACTGCTTAGATTATCACATTTAGACTTGGCAATTTAACTACTCCTCATTTGCTTTAACTGTATTTTTCATACAATTTATCCCATATTGCGTACACAAGAAATAGGATGCTGGGGCATTTACCTTACTCCTCTGTTTGGTCAGGCCCTGTACTTTATGTGAATCATGTTCTTCCATGAGAAGTCAAATCTTCCTAAAAAGTCATTTAAAAGAGTTAACGATACCTATTCCAATTCACAGGTGTGGCAGAGAGATTCACCCACTGAATCCTGTCGCTAAAATAATCTATACAAAATCTTGGAAAGGGGGTTTTCAAGAACTTGAGCAAAATTTTAATTTACTGGCCACTCCACAGGGAAATCTTTCAGATCACTTGTCTTAATCTGAACTCCAATTCCTTATTCTCACCCCAAGAGAAGGTCACCCTTCCTTTATGTCAAGTTTAATGAGCTCATTCCCCTCCTGTTGCATGGAACTTAGGCTATACGGAGAGCATAGATTCAAAGTTATTTGATTTTTCTGAAATAGAAAACTACACTCTTAGCCAAGCACCCAAGAATAATTGTAATGGGATTTTTAGTTCCCTCCTCATTCCTCTCTCAATTGTCAGATGCAGCAATGGAGTTGCATCCATGGATTTCTCTTCTGGTTCCTTTAATATAGCTTTTTGTCTGGAGACCAACTGAGTCCTGGCCACAGCTTCTAGCAGGTCATGAACACAATAAGGTCAGGCTCCAGTCAATAAACTACCAGGTAGTTATGGCTTCTTTAACATCAGCAGCAACAGCACAACATGTGCTCTGAGAGAAACGGGCAAAATCTTCTCAGTCAAGGCTTGAAGCAGTGACAGTTTACCACAAGCTGGGATTAAACAGCAGAAAAGCAAAAGCACTACTCTATGCGGGTGTGCAGAGATGCTTCGCTAATGATTGGTGGTCAATCATTCCCACTGGCATCGTAATTTAGCATTGAAATGTGTCCTATGGATCCTACAAGGAATCATTTTATTGGCATCTAAATGCACATACTACGTCTTCTTGAAGTATTAAAAACTCCATCAGAAAGAGCACTCATTTGGAGCACTGCCACCGCAGTTCAGCGGTTTGTACTGGTGCTGCTCCATATATTATTCCTGCATTTTAATAGATCAGAGAATCTTAGTGATGAGGTCAGGCTGTTTCTTCTTTGAAAGTGAAGTTCCTCTCTTCCACAATCATAGTGTACTCTTCAGAGATATTGTCTATCAAAGTGTAGTAATTTCATCATGTTTTATGATATTTAGTTACAAGATTATGAAGGCAATGTAAAGCAAACATGGGCAGTGTGTGGGTATGTTGAGGGTATCTCCGTCCTGTCCACATTAGAGTTTAAAATTATGTGCAAGTCAGCTGCACCATCAGAAACCTGCCCTCTTCACCATCTTTCTTCTGTCCAGACCCCAGCACCACATTTTCAGGGAAATTCAAGTTAGCCAGAGCCTTAGAAGCCACGTCTTCAGGAAAACAAAAAGCAATGCCATGGGTTCCTAAGTACATTTCAAACTCGTTCTTCATATATAAGCATACAAACAACTGGCAGAAAAATCCCTTCTGCTTATAATGCATCACTTCTAGCTTTTCTCCATCTCTCCCAAATTTAATCTAGGTCTAAGACAAGGAGTTCTTCTACCAAATGCCTCCGCTTCTATCACAGTCTCTTTTACAACTAAACAGATACTAATTTCAATGTTTTTCATATCTTGTTTGCACACCAAGGAGGAGAATTTAGAGGACTCTATAAGAGTACACTTTGAGGACTCCTGCCTTAAAACAAAGTGATATAATCAGTATTACTCTCACTTTTCCAGAGGGTCTTGATTCTTCACCCTAGGGAGGGTGGCAGAGGGGGGTGCTATGAGATAACAGACTCCCGCTCCTCTCTCTCGCACACACCACTAAAACTTGGAGCCAATACATAGAACAGAAATGCATCTAGCCAGCTGTCTGTAAAGCAAAAGCAAATCTGTCCCATGGCATAACCTGTCACACACTGAAGCTGGCCTCTCCTGAGACATCTCTGTTACAGGGCAGTTTATCAGCTTTGTGGGTTAACACACAAATAATAATTGTACTTCAGTAAAAAACAGTACATGAAATTAATACGGTCATTTTCAAGTAGCACAATACATCCCTGTAAAATGTACCTCTTCTATGTATACAGGGCTAGAAGAGGGTACTGAAAGATGCTGTACTGTAAACCATATGAACACTTACTGGAGAACAGCTCAAAGTAACACAGAAATTTAAGTTGGTGGAAACCTGGCCTTCTGTGTCGATTTCTGTAGAGGTTACACAATGTAGGCTTTATATATATATATGTATATGTATATAGATATAGATATATTCTTATTTTTTAAAGCTTCAGAATATATGTTTATTTGGACAGGAAAACTGTCTAAGTAAAGAGATCATAATTATAATTTAAGGATATTATAAAAATTAATAATTAACTAGCTTCAGCTTATTACAACCTTTCAGAGAAACTGGGAGAGTACTATACCCCAGTCTGGCTTTCTGAAAACCACACAGATGTAAGGCACTTCCTCAGGCACCACAGTAACATGCTTGGTACTCCAGAGATATTGTTACTTGTCCTTTACTTTCATTTTCTCTTTTTTTTTTTTTTTTTTATTATTCTCACCTTTTCTCCCACTTAAAGTCAACTTTTCAAATTCTGAGCTAATGTAGAAGCCTTTTTGAATTTCCTCTTATTTTTCCTTGTCTTTCCATGCCCCTTTTCAGGGCAATGACTGCCCAAGTCCTGTGAGTCTCAATGAATGTCTCATTCATTCTTTGATCCCAGCTCCCATCAATATTCCAGATAGTTTAAGTAAGCCTCTACCTAGCAGGCAGTTCACCCCAGAGTTGTTTATTGTCCTGCCTGCCCTTATGCTATGTCAGTATTACACATTTGAAGACTTTACCAGCCAGCTCTGAGCCAGCCTTGTGTGTCCACAGTAGGGCACAATCAAGCAGAAACCTCAGAGAGGAAACAGACGTTGCCTTTTCGCATGGGTGCCACTTCTTAACCTTGTCTGAGGGCTGCCACATCTGCTTCCCTCCAGGGCAGAGGCAACCACACAAGCTTAAACCACAGAGGGCAAACCTTCTCTCTCTCCACCCAGGGGCTCTGGTTTCTGAGGCAGATGGGCTAGCAGGCTGAATAAATAGAGAATTAGGACCGATGACCAGGGCTCAGACCTTGGTTACACATGCAAAATAGACACTTGTAGCTCCATCATAAGCTGTCAGCCTCCTTTGCTGTTTCATCTTCTCTGTGATTCCTCCATAGGCACCGTCCTCAACCACTGACAAAAGAAAGACAGCTTAAGTATTGCAATACACTTTAATGCCCATTCTCAAACACCTTAAATTCTAAGGGCATTTTTGGCTTTGCTGTTTTCCTCAGCCGGCTGCAGCAGAGATATGCTAGGTCTCCCAACTCTGAGTAGAAAGACAGTATTGTCTGTTTTTCCCTGGAACCAGCAATATCATCAGAACGGGAACCACTCTATTGCAGGTAATTTGGCAGTGATTCCCATGATTCTCCAATTCCTACCCGTGGGCCTCAGGAAAAAAAAAAAAAAAAAAAAAAAAAAAAAAAAAAGTGTATTTATTTTTTTTAACCTGCTGGGTTATTTAGAGGAATTAATATATAGTGACTGGCACTACAGCTACAAAGGTGGGCCAGGATTACAAGCATCCAGTCAGAGCAGCTGGCTGGCAGGGGTCATGCACCAGGATGGCAGACGAGAACTGTGCCCCAGGCTCAGCAACCAGGAAAGGCCTCACTGCTCCTCTATCATTAAGGAAAAACAAAAGAGGCACTGATAGTAAAAATGCCAAAAAGTGGCAACAGATCCTGTAGCCAGAGCAGAGGGTTTCTGATGGGCTGTCCTCTTTGTACAGCCAGCCTGGTTAAGCTGTACAGAATGGAGGGTATCTCCATGAAGCACAGTGCAAAGGACTGAAAGGTCAAAGTAGTAAAGAATTTTATGTCATGGGATCTATTTGGTTTTACATTTCTAATACTATTTCCCAAGACAAAATCTACTTTGAACACACTGAGTGACAAAATCGGAATCCAACCTCCTGACAATTACTGTGTCAGAGAACTGGGAATGAGAAACGATGCTCTAAGCCACCATCCATCTTCCTAACTCTTTCTTCATCTTCCCATGAGTGTTATAAAGTCCAGTTTTCCTGGATACGTTCCCTGTCCCCAGGTCGTCTGCATGCCACACATGCAAACATGTATTTGGAAACCAAGGCACCAACACACTGGAGCCACAGGTGAGTCTCCCCAGAATTTGGGAGAGCTTTTTACAAATCTTTTTTTTAGTTTTATCTGTTGAGCTTATCTTATCCCAGCCTAATCTATCCACATATACAAATCCATCTCTATAAATTTTAGGATATCCTAATAAGCAAATCCATATTTTTCAATCTGAAAACGAATGAATCCTCCCACTCTAAACAGTCCAATGTATCACCCATTCAGTCGGTGCATTTTCTGTAGATTTACACAAACAATACAAATGCAATTCTCGATCGCTTAGGCTAAAGACCAAAGCAAAAACTCCTAGCCTTACATACACCAGGGGCAGAACTTTTTTCCTTTAAATCCTACCTTGAGCTGAGCATAATAAATTTAAATGATGTGAAACCACAATATGTCTTGTCAGAAAGCAAGCTGCAACTCCTCGGGGTAAAACACGCACACATTTGTATTTCCTCTCACATGACCTTGCGTATGCTTCCTCTTCTTCACCTCTGATGATTAGTAACTGACTTGGGAGAGCAGAGAGTGGAGAGGAAGGTGGGGGCAGAAGCCAGGAATTGTGCAAACCTCTGAGTTGAAAAAAAAAATAATGTTTTCTTCCTTATTTTGCCGGCTAGGTTTGCATTAGTTTTCTTGCATTCCACAGCTGTAGCTATCACCAGCATTGTTTATAAGAGAAAATTTTCAGAGTATGCAAAAGTAATTCCAAAGCTAAAAAGCAGGAATGCTTCAGCCTCTATACTCTGGATTTTTGTATCTGTTGGCAGTTTCCGTAATTGAAGCAACAGATTCAAATCTCAGCACCACAAAATATATAACAAGATCTAACACTACAAAAGTTTACTGGGTTAAAAGGAAACCTGCAACAATTTTGTTCAGCAAACAAAGGCTGAAAGTAAAAATAACACTTCAGGAACAAAAATAAATATACATTAGTTTGTTTTTTCCTTGAAAATAAATGTCCATGTGCTTAGCTATCACCAGGAGAGTGAACTTCCCAGCACACCAGAGAGTATGGAAGGGTGGATGAAGGTACTTCCGGCTCCATCCTCTGCTGGTCTCTGTATTTTATCAGAGCCTAGAGATTATATGGCTTTGTCCCTGTTCAGATATGAAAAGCCATACCCGAAGCATTGCCATAAGGACTGCAAGACAGAAACAGGAACTGAAATGGCAGGCAGGCATCATCACAACCCCAGCATCATCACTGCAGAAGTAAATGAAAAACCCCTATTTGAGTAATTGCCTTGAAGCGTAGTCTGTCAACTCCGGGTCCAGAATCCACCCTCTGCATAAATATAAATTGGCCAGATTGTGTGGAAAGTAACCAGGCTAAACATTTTCAATCGTCTCTTTGAGCAATTGTACCCATTGGTAATATCTATCACGTTGAGAAAGGGATGCTTCTTTCCTCCAGACAAGACAGATGTGCAGTTTAAACTTCTCTGTTACCAAAACATCCTTCCTACCGACCTGTCAGGCACACTAGTAGGTTTGCACAATAACCTGATAACAAGTTCTGCACAGCGTCTCTGGTATTTAAAATTAAGCTGCTGCCTACAAGTATGCTGAGTAGATAGCCAGGTTTTGCTTGGCTTCTTCTGCATGCCATTTCTGCTACCATACTCCTCTTCTGGGATGAAATTACAGAAAATGATTTGCTCTCAAGGCTCTTCAACATACTGTTTTTGGTTATTTTTCTGTTCATCAGAAAGATAGTCTCATCCTCTGGAATCTGACACCATTCTGAAGAGCAAAACATTTTAAACAGATCACAAGCAGCATGCATTCAAATAAATTACATGTTTAAATGCGTCAGTTAAATTATAATGCTCAATTAGACAAGTAATTATGTTGAAAATGCAGTTGTGTGCATAAATTGATGGCCACTCCCCCAGCCTGCCTGGCTGCTTCCATTCATACATCGTCCCTATATAAGTTTCATCTTTCAAGTATCACCTGGTGGAAGGTTTATTTAAGTGCAGTCACATGCCGCTTTACTGGTATTTCATTTCTTAAAAAATCATTTCAAGTACTATTCAGCATTCCCACTGAGTTGTACTACCTGCCATCAGAATTTTAGTGCTGGTAGGATTTGTGGACTTGGTTCCCAGACTTGTCAGGGTCACATTCCCAAAGGGCTTTTCCTCTGTTCATGAAGTCTCACTTTTAATTACCCTCATTGCATCATTTTACAAGGATAAAATCAATTTCTTTTTATTTCACATGCACGTATGAATTTTACAATGACCTTCTGAATTAACAAAGAAGCTGTGCAGGAAACCATAACTGACACATTTATGTTTATAAAACAGTATTAAAATTTGCATTGCAGTCATTAATACTAGACAGGACCTGGAAACCAAGTAGGAAGAAGACTGTCAGAATCAATTAATCAAAATTTGATTTAAGGATAATACTTTGAATGACAAAATGGATCCCCATACATATTTATGGCATATCATCCCACAATCATCATGCAAGAGAGATCTTTTCAGATATATTGTCCCTGTTTCACCCTCCATTCAGTTTCTGTAGGTTTACCATGTACACTGGCATACAAACTAACTGAAGCATTTATACATGGCAAAGTCCAAGCTCTCATAATGGATGAGACAGAAGAAGAGCTAAATGACTTGTCTGGTGTTTCCAGACTGTGACATTATCTCATGCCATACAATATGAAAGGGGTCATCAGTAAAGTTCATCAGTATCACCATGTTCGAAATTTAGGCAAATAAGCACAATACCACCAAGGAGAGAAAAATAACCTCTAGTACAGCTTAGCATACTGATAGCATTTCAGACAGTCAGCTATCCTTTTCAGTTCTTATGCTTAGATGATACAAAAAAAATTAATGGTAGGAATAAACAAATAAATAAACAAAAAGCCTAACCATTTTCTTTTCTTTCTTTTCTAACTGTTTGGTCTTTCTTCTGAATTGTCAAGGAAGGGTATGGTTTTATTTTAAGGTCTAAAACAATGTGATACAATTTCTCCACACTGTCAGGCCATATACGCCAAAATTATTTGTTAAATTGTTCCCAGGCAGACTGTATTTCATGATAATCCATGTAAGAGACCTGCCAGTAGAGAAAAAACAACAAAAGTAACCCTGCATCTGTAGGTCTGAGCACATAAGGTAGTAAAATCCAGCTTCTCGAGACATCAGAATCAATCTGGCTAAGTGCTGCGAATGACGATGTATGAACCATGACTGACAACACAACAGACAAAATGATCTACTGTACTATGTCTTTTTTATTTATAACCTCCATGGTCATTCAGGAAGGAAAGCATTCATAATTACTCTCTGCATGTCCTTTCAGGACTTGTAGTAGTTCCTCTGAAATATCTTGACAACTGAAATCCAGGGAATTCCAGGGTATGTTTTTTATGGCACATGCTACAAAATATCAAGTTGCACTTTGAAAATAAAAATCCTGTTTAAGCCTTTTTTCAAAAATTGTGTTAAAATCCACACATCAATTCCTGACACGTCATTCTGAACCACTAGTCATGGCACAACAGACTACTTGAAATACATAGAAACAGGGTTAGTATTTATTATTTGGTCCTAGGTCTCCGAGCAGTGCCAGCCTGCCAAGCCAGAGAGTGACACTGAGAGGGGATACAAACTGCTTAAAGATTTTTAAAGGTTCTTAGGACTGTCACTAAGCTCAGTGCTCCTCAACAGATTGAAAAATGTGAGAGGCTTTCCAGTTGAAGTCACGTGTGTGTTAAAGAGGATTAACATGAAAAGCCAACTAGCAAATGCCAATATCTTTTTTTTTTTTTCAATTTTTTTAATCCTCCTTTCTTTCTATCTTGCAATAAAACATTTTTCGTCTCCTATTCTATAAATTTTCCCCTTTTGGAATAATGCATAAAGGAAGCTGGAAGTCATTTAATAGATGCATCTAGCACAACAAAATTCTGCACTACAGACTCTGCAGATGAGGACTGTGCAGTAAATCTCACTCAAAGCAGAGAGTATTAAATCACAGAACTGCTGGAACAACTCAGGGTCACAACCGTTCATTTACACAATTCAGTTGTTGTATGCTTATCTCTGCATTCTCCCCAGTCCCCAGTGCATATATCAACAAAACCTGTTCAGTCAGAAAAACACCTTTGGGTTAGCTTCCAAAGCCACTTCAGACAGAGATAAAATAGAAGGGTTTTGGATGAATCAAGCTAAGCTGCAGTCTTCACAGAGTGACACCTCTGCAGAAGCAGGGGGAGGTCACGCAGCCTTGTCCCATCAGCTGGGCATCTTTTGCCCTCACCTACACCTCAATGGCATCATTGACACTGTGGCTTGGGCCAGTTCTGTAGACACTGCTCAAACACTGTACAGAGGGAAAAACTGGGTCCAGAGATCTGGGGTTAATATTGAGCCAGTATTATTGATCTTTCTCCTCTAGGAACATTGCCTTTCACAAGGAAGATATCGTCTCTGGTTACTTCATTACCTGCTGCTTACCAGCTTAAGGCCAGCCCCTCACCATCAGCACAGCACTTCTTCAGCACTCGGCAAATTGCGTTCCCCAAGGAACACCATCCTCCTGCAGGATGTTAGAGTGAAATTTTCTAGGTTTCATTTTTCAAAAACTTTAAGGAAATGGATCATAAAAAGGAAAAAAAAAAAAATCTTACGAAGTTCTAACATACCATCATTTTTTCCATTAAGTTTTCTGAATATAATTCAGAAGAGCAATTTGACATCTGCATGCACTTAAACTATGAACGTTTCCCTTTAAAACTCCTTGGGAAGTATGTGGTCAGATTTAAATGCCAAAGATGAGGAAGACAAATTTCTGAATGGGACCCTTGGGAGACAGGTTATAGTACACTGTAGATATTACATTAAGTTTTCTCCAGGTGAAAAAAAAAAAAAAAAAAAAAAGCCAAAGGTAAAAGAGACCCTTGGGTCTCTTACACTGTTCTTTCAGGTCAGAAGCTTTTATAATGCTTAAATGTTTTTAATCTGATTCTTCCAGAAAAACCTCAAACAGTATTTTCTTCTCCTGGTAAAACCCTCCCAAAGTTGGCTGAGCCCATCTGAGCTGCAGATGTGAAGTGAAATGTTGGTATAGGAGGGACTAATCATAAACACTGGCCTAATGCTTCAGGACAAACCCTTCTCCTCATGCCCTTCTGTGACTGAAATAAACTTGACATGGGCCAGCTCTGCTCAGAAACAGCCCCCAAAATGGGTTAATTTAGATAACACAAGCAGGATATTATCCCACTGTAGTTATTTCATTTCTTACAATTCATATACACTTCATTCAATTACCTTACACAAGATAATCTATGTATCAGGGCTTAATGAGGACAAAATACCCATCAAGGGATACCTGTTTGCTGCATTTAAGGCATTAACCACCTGAATGCTATTCAGTTCTCTCAGACATCTTTAGCTCCTGCTTATTCAGGAACAGGTTTTTAGGCATAAAAAGCACAGCTTCAGCAGATTGTTGGCTTTATGAACTTTTAAAAATATATATTCCATAGCAAATTTAAAAAAAATACATTCAGACAGATTTCATAGATCACAATCATGTTAAGCAGAGAGCACGGCAGATACTCCTTTTGAAGCAAATAGCGTTTGCACACTGATATTGGTAACTCTGTCGTTAGTCCCAGCACATAGGTTACAAGTGAAAATAGAGAAACAAAATTAAGAGGAAGAAAAAATGAGCTTAATGTTCTTTTCTTCTTTTTTTTTTTTTTTTTTTTTTTTGGATTTGGGGCACAGAAGGAGGTCCATAAGCAGCTTCTTGCATCCAGTTGTTGAAAAAACCGCATAGGACCTCTGTCATGAACCATCAACAAAATGCTGAACCCTATACTACAAACAACCTTCACTGCAAAAGTAACTCTGGCAGTAGTAATCAGGAGCTCAGTAAATTTATTTATCATACTACACAAGCAGCATGAAAGAAAAAAGGGAAGCAATCTTGCACATTTACTTTCTGCACAGCAGTGCAGAAAGAATTGCAGGGCCGAGCCTACGTGAGTTACCTACACTTATTCCAGAATCTCACCAAATGAACTAATCAATGACCGACCTCAGCCCATAACTGCAGAGACACTGACAGTACCAATCATTTCATTTTTGCATGGCTATCAAGCGATTTGTTTTGCTTTAAATGGAAAGCAGCCTACCCTCCTTCATCTTTTGGGTTTAGTATACCCATTATTAATAGGAAATTTGCTCCCGTTGCCTCTTTCATATCTTTCATCCTAAACTTGTGCTTTTGGCATCATTGTGAAAATTGTTATCGATCAGTGAATTATAAACAACAAATTGGGCTTTTTACTTATGTTAGAGTACGTCAGGTTTTCTAATGTAAATTCTGGTAATTTTCACCAAACTTCCTCCCATGTAAAGAACAAGGGGGAATTTTCACACTGCTGTTAAAATGAGGAAAACATTTCATAGCCTCCAAGTGACTGTGGACAACAGGAGGATCTTGGGACTTCTGTTTTCACCACACACCTGCACTCACACTTCTCTTTTCTTGCATTCACTGCTAACCTCACAGGCCTCACTGCATACCCAGTGACTCGTATGCTTAACTTCAGTCTGATAAATAGCCATAGTTCATAGGCTGTAAACCCTTCAAGGCATGGATTAGGCCTTGAATTTAAACGTGTAAGCCAACCCACACAACAGAAGTGCCTCAGTCCTTTTGAACAGGGGCATGCACAGGCACCTTCCCACCCTGGGTATTCATGCTGCTGTGGCTGCTCTGGTTCCACTGCCTGAACCACTCCACCTCATAGCAGGCACCTCTCCACGCTGAAGGATGAACACAGCTACAGTCAGCCAGTTCTCGAAACAGCTAGATCCATCACTGTGGAAAATAAAGCCACACAGTACAATCTGCTTTCTTGTCCAGCTTTACCGATGGACCAGAACCAAAGGCTTCCTCATGGTATGGGAAGCTGAGCAAGAACATCACTGCTTCAGTAAAATTGTTGCATTCGGTTCCGTGAAGACAGGTGACTGCTGAAGCTCCTGTCTCTTTCCCCAGAAATTGTTAGATGTGCAAAACTGCTTCTTTAGACTGCTGTGATTCCCACACTTACTGCAGGAACCTGTCTATAAGGTTCACTCTCACAGCTACATCAGTTGGCACTGGAGGGCAAAATAAATTGCTTTGTGAACCCAAACAAAGATAGCAAAATTCCTGGTGTAGAAACCGATTCATTAATAACTGAGTACTTTGCAGGCTTAGCTTATGTCATATGTCATTTTTTGTACTACGCAAATACTCCGCACCTCTGCTAGGCTTCTCCACCTTCCCCATGTTAACACCGTGACACATGCTAGCGCATGTTACCACAGCCGTTCTAGTGCTGGCAAGGTCAACGTCAATGCTCAGCATCTCCAATATTTTTTTTCATTTCTGTCTTCTCCATGAGGAGTAGAAGCTCTGCCTCAAGAAGGTGGATTCATTACAATATTTATCTTTTCTTCTTTCAGGAACGGGTCATCAGAGACAGGCAGGGGTTAGCCTGAGCTCATAAAAAGATACAGAACATGCAGAGCATGCTGCAAGAACTGCCTCGTATTCACCCCTTGCCCTGTGCTAAGTTAATATGAAAACTATGCATGATTAATTCTTAAAAAATTGGAAAAGATGATGCCTAAGGCATCTCTAATCAACTTGCTTGGTGAGGTACATACAATTCTGCTGTGGTCCTGCACGGCAAATAAGCTACATAGAATTTTAATACAGCAATTACCGCCTGCCACTTCAAGATAATGATTACCTACCAACCCATTTAAGATGTGTGTGTGTGTGCATCAGCAAGAGGGATAAATTACAGGCTCCTTCATATGAGGAGGTGGCAGATTGAGGTTTTTATCAGGTGAACTACCCCCTAACACTCACACAGGGTAAAAGAAGCCATCCAGGTGAAGTGAATTTACAGCAGACTATATATCTGCTACCATGACCCTTTGCAGTGCTCCAGGGCCAGATAATGGCAGCGTAATAAAAACAAGAAGCAGGGCCACCCATCCAACCCACAGCACCCAGCCTTAAAATAAAGCCAGGAGCCAGCCAAATATAGCAGCATAGACGCATTTTGGGGCACAGAGAGTGTTGATAAATGGGGAACTAGTGCTAGGGAAAGTGGAAAAGAGGGTTGTGAGAACACTCCTCTTAAAGGGAAAAGAGGAACTTAAAAAAAAAAAAAAAAACACCTGCATCATTTCCCACTCCTGTGTTTGTCTTTCTGACCTGTCCCTGAGCTCCTCTGCTTTTCAGACACATCCATATAATCCTTCTGGGCCATAAAAGAATCTCACAACAAAAGGTGGTGTAGTTCTCTGCTTATCTAACATTACACAGCCCAGCTTTAAACCAAGTGCAGCCAGACGCAGAGTCAGAGGTCACCGGCTATTTTTAAGCTCCATCTCTCTAGAAAAAACTTTTCCCATGGATGTTAACTATCAGTTGAAGTAATTGTGTGTACTCTAGTGTATGTCAAGATATTATTATGCTAGATCCAATCTACAGCAAGCTTCTCTCTAACAACACAAAAGTAACACTATGTGTTACGATGACATACTGATGGACAAACTTTGCAGAATCTTAAGTCGGAAAAATGCAAGAAGCTGCCCTTGGAGAGAACTAAAACAAAACCAACCAAACAGAAAACAGTATGGCTATACAGTTTGCTCATCCCTGGGACTAGCAGACCCTGGAAACATAAAAGGAGTCACAGAAGCAGCGAGTTATTGCTATATGTCCCCACCTCAGTCAAGCAAGTCTGCTCCTTTGCTGAAAACTCTCTATATAAATGAGTGTGGGAGGTGGACATTTTGTAAGCATAACATGATATATGCCTGCATTCCTCTCTCTCCCCTGACAGCTGCCTCATCCTTGGGTCTTCTTTCTGGAAATTGCATATCATTGCATGTCAGGCATGTCAGGTCAAAAAGATTTGAGATCTGACTTTGCTGTTAGCACTTTGTCCATCACACATTCAAACATACTTAAAATCAAAATGAAGATGTCACTGAATTATTCATCATCTCTATCTGTATTAAACAATACTGTTCTTTTTTTTTTCAGTTTTAATTCCACTTCAGATTCTTTTCTTTTTCACAGAAATGTCTTCACTAATTTAGAGGATAGCACAAGGAAAGCTTAGGCACAGTTAATTATCAGGGTCACAATCTCAGCTCTTGATCTTTCAGTACTTACAATTGTCTCCCCAAGCACAGCAGTGTGCCAAAGAGGAAAATTACATCTGAATAGAATGCAAGCAAGGATGATCAGCATAGGCTGCAAAGGAGGTTGAAACACCCAGCAATTGTAAAACTGTAGCAGCTACAGTAAGGAAAGATATGGGAACATCCATCATGTAAGGGAATCTAACCAAATACGAATGAACAAAGCAAAATGTTAAGCTGTGCAATCACCTTGCTGCTATGGTGGGGGATGCCAACACTAGGACTTTTGCTGAAAAGCAAACTGCTAAAGCACAACCTTTGCAATGAGTGCATGACCATAAATACTTCTCATCCTGTGCCTGATGGGTAGCTTTTGAAAATGAAACATCTAACACACTTTGCATTTTTTTATTATCATTTGTACTACACCAGGCAGTGATTTTTTCTATTCGTAGTGGCATCAGGTGATACTGTCACCAGTGCTTCTAGCTGTAGGACAACAGAAGACTGTAAAGCCATCTGCATGCTGCTTTAATGTAATATTGAAATTAGCTTTAGATAGGTGACACCAGCAGTAGCTTCATCACAGCCAAAAAAATTACAGTGTTTGCTTTCTTTTACAATACATTTCACAGTTTATGTAACATACTAATAACCTTCTGCAATGTGTGAATATCTTTGGCATACTGGCCAAAATAGATCTGGTCTCCCTTTAACCTACCAGTAAGTTTCTAAAATGATGTTATAGTTCAGTTACATTATTCTTCTGGTAATAGAACAGGAGACGAAGGTGGGTATTAAGTCATTATTCCAGCCTGCAGTTGCACCTCAGCTGTAATGTTTTTTCAGCAGTGATGCAAGGGGAAAATGTTGTCACTTACAAAATCTAATATGGAAAGGTAGAAAAAATCCAAATATTCCCAAATACACAAAACCTGAGGAGGCTATACCAGTCTTAAATTTCATTAACAGGCTTATAATGGCAGATAAGACTAAATGTAGTTTTATGCCAGTAAAAAATACTGCATAAACATAACAAAATCCCTGTGGAGAATAGGAGAAATATGCTGTTCCTAAAACAAAGGTCCCTCACTGTTCTAAATGAATGTGCTAGTCTCATAACTACAGGAAAAAAATAAAAAAATAAAAAAAATCAACCTCCATGTATATTCATTGAAGGGTTGATTTAACAAGTGAATCCCCTAGAGCTTTCATGGTGCCCAGAGACAGTAATTTGGGCCCAGCAAGACTTCTCTTCTTACAGTAAAAATGAAAGCCCGTTGAAGATGAACAAGTGTGCAGGCCTTCTTTCATTTGCAAGGTCACAAACATGCTGATTAGAGCACAGGAGCAATTTTTGAACAAATACTGCCTGCACACCTGAGGGATGTGGTGAGTCGTGAGATAACCTGCCTACAATTCCCTCAACTTGTGTAGAGTTGCCAACAGACAGGTTCTGTTGTTGTTGTTGTTTTGGTTTTGGTTTTTATTATTTACCATAAAAATAGGGTAAAGGTTGGTGTCTTATTAAGAGAGAAAACTGAAACTCTCTGTCATCTACATGACTGGCCCAAACCCAACACATGCTTCAGCACTTCCCCATCCCAAAGCCACCACCAATTATAATTTCAAAAAGCATGCCAGAGGAATTACATAAAATAGATGGTCTTTCAAGGTAGCTATAAATTCAGAGTCCAGTCATGATCAATAAAGATCTGGTAGCAACTTTATAAAATCACCTGTGTCAGTGACAGTGCCCTAATTAAATTTCTACTCAGGTAATTGCAGTTCAATGACCAGCAGCTCCTGTGGGCTCCCAGCTTCCCACCCTTCCCGGCTTCTCCATTTCCTCTGCAAAACCAGTCAAAGCAGTCGGGCACTCTTAAGAGACTATTGCATTTCAGGGGTGGTCAAAGTTAACTTTGTGTAGCTCAGTTTTTCCATATGCTGTGGAGACTCAGTAAGCTAAAATTAGCACACAAACACAATATTTTCTCTCAGAAGACACTATAAACAGTTGAAGAAATTATTTTATTATCTTCAGGCTGTCCTAGGGAGAACTTTTGTCTTTCTAAATACAAAACTTTGCAATAAGAAAAGTAAAACTCCCAACAAGATAACTGACATCAAATTTTACTGTATGGTTTTTCTTAATATTGCCTATCTTATTTTAAATACAGTCTTTCTTAGGTTCCAGGAAGAGGAGTTCATGAGTTCCTAGCACATGTAGGCTTCACAGATTCTTCATATCTAAGCACCTCAACACGCGTTACTCCAGAAAGATATATAAATTGAAAAGGTTCAGTTGTAGCATCTAAATTCCAGATTCACTTGTTATTCTGCAGCAGTTTTCTTTAAGCTGCTGCTTTCCTTACAGTGTGTTTGTTTTGGTCTACACAAGAGGCAAGTCCTTTCCTCCATTAGTTGTTCTGAAATAAATCCGTGGAAACCTGTGTGGACATAGCACCTCCAGACCTGAAGTCAGTTAGGCCCAATGTCAGAATTTATTAACCTGGAGGTAAAATTTATGACAGCACTTAAATATGACACATTTTAATTAAAATGCAAAATGCTAGGATGGATTTATTTTTTTCTTGTTATATTTTTGTGGCCAGGCCGTTCCAGTAATTGGACTCATTACTATGATCATCATAATTATTTTTCTTTGTTTAATGTTCAAACAAAGTTTCATTTCCATCCTCCATTTCATTTTACAGATTTTGATCTTACTAGCAGCCTGGAGAGCCTTGTTTAATTCTCCTACATGTTAGGACCAAAGAAGAGAACTAATTGAAAGAAAAAACTGGTAAGTACAAAGAAGGTCCTAGAAAAAATAAATAAATAAATAAAAAGAGAAGTGCAACAATTGCCAATAAATGCACACCTAATCAGCAGCAACCAGAATTACTGGGGTATTATTCCAAGTAGTTATTCTCCTATCTGAGAAATTCCATCTTTCCTACTTTTCTACTAGGTCTGGAAACGAGTTTCTAACCAGATTTTCTTGAGGCCATCACACACCCAAATTCCCTGCCTGATGACTTTAGGACACATTGTGCCTTACAGAAGTCCTAATGATTAGATTTTGTCCAAAACCCAGAATTGTTAATGTCACAGATTTCCCTTTTTCCCCACTTTCACTGAAAAATTTCATCTGGCTTTACAGAGTCCTGCAAGACTAAATCCTGATCATTTCAGACACTGTTGGAAATCAAGTGATGCATTACGAGCGCAGACCTGCCATTCACTTCTGTATATTCATCATGCCCTAAGGGGAAAAATAATGTTGTAATCTAGGGAAGCAATGTGTTTACTGTTTTTACTTCAATATAACATAATTAATTTGAAAATAGGCATAAATGTACTTGGATATTTTATCTGAAAATGAAATGGAATGACTTGCATTGACTACATGAAGTCCTAAGTATGTCCCCTCCTAAGTAAGTCCCCTCTATGACAGACTAGTTCTCGGCCTGTAGTTAGCTACTGCATAGGTACTAAGGTAACTTACGACCTCTTTTCTGTACATTTTACATTTTTATCAGCCAAAGCAGTATCATTTTGCAAGCAGATTTGACATACCATGGAACCAAAGAGGTGCTTGTTTGGATACCTTCTGGAAACCTTATTGAGATTCTGTCTTAAATATTCACTGACTCATCTAAAGAAAAAAATCACTGAATAATTTAGAGAGTATAGCTCCTCTTTCTGAACTGAAAACCAATACAACATGAAAATATTCCATTTATTATAGAAATTATGAGTTCTGAGTATGAATTATGCAACAGTTAACACATGTCAATCCAGTTATCCTTCCGTTACAGTGGTGGTGGCCAAAACGTTATCCCCAGATTGGTCCTGGCTGAGCATTAAAAACAAGTGCTAGTAGACAAAGTACTATTCTGACAGTAAGGGAAGAGGAGAGCAGAATATGTCATATGATGGATTTTAACAAAGCAGAAGAGCAGAAGGTCACTGTTGAGCTCTCAGCACTTTGACACTGATCTGTGTGCCCAGACACTGACGTCAATGATTTGCAATGCTTTCAGGTGTCTTCCTGCCTCAGCTGATGTTGCAGATGGGCATGGGCATCGCACAGCTCTGCCACTCCTACCAAGGCTATGTAAGCAATCTAAAATCTTTTAGGTGTCTAAGTTAAGTACCTGAATCATTTCTCTTTTATTTGTCTTTCATGGTCTCAGAACTATGAGCTTGTAAAATCATCCCACATAGCAGTACTACTCCTGATACTGCCACTGCTCCGTCTATCAGAATCTGTTGGCACTGGGACACTCAATATTTTATTTTAGAAAAAGGTCACATATCCCCCTCTCGCACTTGCATAATATCATGTACTAAAAAGACATGCAGCATTTAAACAGATGGAAGTCAGACCAGCCTTGAGATCAAATATATTTAACACTCAAATTTACATGTCAAATGGACAAGTCTGGAACAGGCCACATTGCGAGGTGCTTCAGAACAGGGCATAATATAAAGAATCAAACTGCAGCTCCTATGTCTGTGCCCCAGCTGCATCCCAGCTCCACCAACAGGAACTCCAGCACCCAGGGGAGCCATAAGCTGTGGCATGTTCCACCGGGCATCTTGAATGGGGACCCGAGAGTCCAGGACATGCCACGGAGTTCCTCTGCAAGCTACCTAGATGCCACTGCCTGTAAGATTCAAGTTACATTTCCTCTCTAAAATTAACACCAATCCCCACATACAGAAGTAGTAAGAAGAAACAAAGATTATAATTCAGAAAACTAACAGAATTACACTCCCCAACTACTGGAGTTTCAGGAGACTGGCAGAAATTACCAGCACAGACACTTTTTGAATTACAAAAAGCAACAGGGAGACAGACTTGTTAAGCTTTCAAAATTGCTTTCATTCCATTTACACCAAAGAAATCACACAGTGCTCAACACTTCTAATTTTCAATCACAGCTAGCCAACCTTGATCCCATGGTCTCTTATTAATTTTTCCTTCTCACAGACCCAAGAAGCTATATTAGTTCACCATTTTAATGTGCTTTCATCCTGCGTAATTTAAATTCCAATGGCTGAACTGAGAACTTCTATTACAGGCATCTCTTAAATTGGATGAAGGGCTTCAGACAGCTTCTGTTAACAGAGAACAGTCAATCGTTTATTACCGATATGCTCCGGTGTGTACCTGAGGCACTGCTGCTGTTTTACATATAACAGGCAATTCTGCATTTTCAACATTGTCCAGAGCCAAAAGGTCAACACATAGGAGCTGCAATATAATGTAAATAACATCATACAGATGTAAACGTTATTGCACAGACACATCCTGTAGCAGAATACCCCTCTGCCTTTTCCTTAGGTGGTGCCATTTACGACCAGTTCCACACCTACTTTCAAGGAAAGTGAAGAGGTACCGAATATTCCGGTTACAGAATAAGGATACATCCACAAAGAGCTATTGCAGTAATTGTTGTCCCGTCATCATTCAGGTATAGATAGTAACACATATGAAAATCAAGATTTCAATATCATGTTTTTTTCCAAGTCATCTTCACCAAAATTTTCCAGGAAAGCCACTGCAAAAACTTGCCACACCTTGATGGTCTACTGCTTACAGGACTGTGGCTGTGGTCCAGGCTTACCATATGGATAGCACAAAATCATTTGCAATTAAAAAGCAGTATTATTATACTTTACAGGGTGATAAACTGAAAAAAGCCAAGATTTTCAACCAAGCCTAGACTTGAACTAGGTGAACATTCATATTCACAGCTTTCTGTTCCCCAAGCTGCTACTCATCCTGGGTTTAAGACTTCTTTGATTTTCCCCAAAAGTTATGGTTAATGGCCAACATCTAGGTTCAGATGACTAAGCATTAACAGGTCACATAAGTTAGGCCTCGTATTAACTGCAGACTGTGCCGTGGGCTCTGTTAACATCTTCTACATATCTATTGAATATAAACAATCAAATACTATTCAGCTTCAATGAGGCACTGATGCACTATTTATAATGCCTACTTGCTGTCACAAAGCTTTCTAGCATGATTAAAGGTTATTTTATATTTTACAGGAGTAGAAAAATATATTAATGCAATACTAAAAATGCAAATAAAAAAAAAAATCCCCTTGTACGGCAGAGTTTGACTTTTTAAAACCTCGTGGAAAGCCTGTATTTCAGTGCACCGGGTACTTAAGGGTAAATAACAGTTTCATTTTTTCAAATGCTTTAAATCCTTGACAGCTAGTTAACTTCCCAGCTATGGATCATGCTAACTCCCTTCCAAGATAGGCCTGCAGTTCTAGGCATTACTTTAAGAAAATACAGTTTAGTTTACAAGACTTCACATTTAAAGTCTTCTGGAAGTAAATTAAAAAAACGAACAAACAAACAAGAAATTTCCTGCAATAAAACTCCCTATAAACAAATACTGGACAACAGCAAATTACTTCATAGCATTACACAATTAAATAAAGTCTTTCAAATGAGAAAGGATTACTTTAGCTACTGAGAAAGAGACAGTTGTTACGCTTGGATGTGCTTTAAAAGGGAAAGGTTTCGTTAAGTGGTGCCTTCAACAGAAAAGAGATTGCTGATCCATCGCCAGCACAGAGCAGCTTTGTCTCTGTCAGCTTCAGGTGTTGCTGGGGGTGAGCACAACAGTTGTCAGGAGAGACTTACTTGAAGACCATCATTGGAACAGCGTACATCTTCATTTAAGAACAAAAGTACTTGAGTTTTGAAGCTAAAGTTATTAATAAATGGTGAACCAAAGGTCAAACCTCTGTATTTATTTCCTCCGTTTAGAATGTGTCCATTTGCTGAGGAATATGTTTTGGATGCATCATTGTGTAATATCTGGATGGCATTTATTTTAGGAAGGTGTCCAAACCAATTCTTGCAAGTTAAAATCTCTTTGGAAATTATTTAATGGCTCTAGCACTTATGTTGAGACTTTACTCAGAAATTTAAGTTAAGAAACTGTTGAGCTAGAGATCCCTGTCAGCAGTTTCCAGAGCAAGTCTGATCATTGTGTAGGCAGCACTACATTTATAACAGCTGTCAGTCCTATAAATTTAGCCTTGGGCATTAGAAGTCAGACATAAAAGTCAGGCATTTTGTTCCCAGCACAACAAAAACAAAAGGACTGTGTGTACCCATTGTCTCCCTAGGAAGGACAAAATCATACTTCCACCTTACAGCATCAAGATCCCAGTCACTGACACCTCAGGTTGGAATCCAATGCCTCACACTTTGGAAGTCATTTAGGATTAACGAGTTGTATTTGTAAGGATTAAATTTCAGATAGCAGGGAGTGATATGAATGAGAATAATGGGATGAAAGAAGGAACAGGAAAACATGCATCAGTCTTCATGCCCACAGCCCTTGTGCTCAAAGTGGGCTCGGTTAACTTTGTGTTTCTTTTGCTGTTTTTTTTCTGCTTTCCAAGAGAAGCTCAGGGGCAGCCATGGCTGCAGACTTGCAAGCTCTTCTGAAAGTTTGAACCTGTAAGATTTTAAATACCATAACAAAGTACTACATCTGCCCTGGAAAGCAATCCTGAACTGGCAGAAGCAGCAACGTCACAGTTTTATAGATCTCTTACTAGAGACTAGACTAGACTAGACTAGACTAGACTAGAACTATAGAAAACTAACACATGCCCTACAACACAAGTTCCCCGACATGTCAGTGCTTAGCAAAACACTTTGGGCTAGGATCATTATAAACTGTTCAAATAAAGACACAGTCCCGCAGCAGCTTTATCTCCGCTCCTTTAGAATTAATCAGCCCATTAGTCATTTGTTTTGCTGACTGTCCAGCCCTGGCCTTCTCAGGACAGAGTAATTCAATTTCGCCTGGGTTGCTATGACTATCACAGGGAAAAGAAGTGGAAGAATGTCTTCTATAGAAACAAATAAATACATCAAAAACCTGAGATTTTTGAGGTGAAGACATCACTGTTTCCAGCTTGCTACTTTCTTTTTAACATGAACAATGCATGATAGAATTGTTTCCCTAAAAATAAAAAACAAATTGTGTGCCAACATTTCTACATCCTTCTGCATTTCTTTGAAAGGAGAATGATCAGCCTGGGATGTAGTTCAAAATGTGCAATATGTGGACCATATTTTATAACCCGATCCATTCAAACCAAGAACAACTGTTTTTTAGAAAAAGATATTAAGTATTGAGCTCTTTTGGCTGCTGCTATCTTGACTTCCTGAATTTACCCTTGAAGATTCATGTATACAAAAGTTAGCTGAATAGCTAGAAAATCTATTGGGTGACTATTGGAAATTTCCATAGTTATGATAGGAAACACATCACAGTAAGCCAAGCACTAAGCTTTTCTTTTTCCCTAGGGAATGCCTTGCTCTGGAAAACAAAAAGGATTTTCATTTTCTTTTATTTAAAAAGAGCGATGAATTCTGCTGTTTGGATCACTGATGACATACTACTGAATCTGATCATTTCCAAGCTACCAAAAAAGGGTTAGCTTAGTTTGAAGGGTGATCAGAGTTTTGACACGCTTCTCCTTTTACCCATCCTACCGTAATAAGGCTGCCACCTGAATGACACATTTTTGAGCTGGGCATCATATCTGCATGCAGAGAAAGCTCTCGGTCACTGAGTGACAGCAGCTATTGCAGCCACTCGTCCTTAAAGAAAACATATTTTCTGTTAATACCTGCAAGTGCTCTGCTAACAGGAATTTCCAAAATCTGGATTATAATGGCTTCAACATGCTTTATTGATCTATTTTATTTCTTTATTGGAGTGTGGCTAGAAGCAAGATGATCTGTTTTATATAATGTTCTGACCTTCCCCTAAGCTGGGCAAAATCTCAGGCATAGCTGAAAGAATGGATGTCAAGTAAAAAATAGATTTGGAAAGAGCTTTTGAAAAATCATTCTCCAGTTAAAGGTCACTGAACACTAGATAAATTATATCAGGAGACTGGGAATTAAGATTATGCACCTTTGGCTGTTTTCCTGCTTCACAGAATGTGAGAACAATTAATAATGCAAAGAGCTTACGGTATTTAATGATGCAGAGCACTTAGCAGAAACACCCATGCTATTTCCAAGACACCACAACAAAGATTGAACCATCTAAAGGAGGCTGGCTTTTCTGCCTGCACTGGATATCATCTTGTTCCTTCATGATTTCTGAAAGTTCTACCCTACTCTCAACTTCTATCCTGAAGAAGAAAATACCAGCACAATCCAGAATTCCCCCTGCTTAATTAACCTCCCATAGAAAGACTCCAAAGTTTTACATTTTATCCTCAATTACACCCAAAATCCCAGTTTACTTTAAAAATAAATAAATAAATAAATAAGGTGCCCAGGGTGGAATGGAAGATTAATAACCCAGATTAATAACCAGGTAAAAAAATTGAAAAAAGGGCCAGTTTTCGCACTACAGGAAGGCTACCAGATGGGTCTGTGTTACATCCTATTGGGAATCCCAGCACCTGCATGGATACAAGTCAAGGTGGATGAACAGCAGTGTGAATGCCCAGAGCACCCTACCTGGGTCCCAGTTTGTGTACCAGATTCTTAGAGAAAGAAGAGAGACAGGACCCATAAAGGACAATCTGTTTTTTTTTAACATTTCTCTGAGGATTGCATTCAAAATAATTGATCTCAATGAGAAAAATGATGGAGCAGAAGAATAGCAAAGTTTCAAAGGTAATAATGAAAATACTTGGCTGATGACTTCACTTGCACTCTCTCAGTAGCAGCTCTTACAGTAAAAGCTGAAAAATGCAAAGCTAAACACATAAAAGCAGGAGCAGGGCAAGACTGGCTAAGAGGCAGAGAGTCAGAAATGCCAGGCACTTCAGGACTTGTGCCTGGCAACACCTCCCCTCTTGCCCGCTCTTCTGAGGCAGGTCATAGCTGTGGATTTTAATCCCTCGTTAGAGCACAATTAGACACGCTGGGACGCGCTGCGTACCAAGGGCTTTGCGGAACAGTCCCAGGGAGCCTGCCGGGGTCTGGTGCCAGTCTGTCCATGGAAAGCAATGAAATGGGTAAGAGCACACCTAACACCACACCTGCATAATGCAACACGAGCACCCACTTCAAAGAGATCGAAACAGATTAAGTATCTGATGACCTTTATTCACATCTTGCCTTTTGTACTAAAAAAAAAATAAAAAATAAAATAAAATAAAATAAAATAAAATTTGGCACAAACCCATGCCAACTCCCACATGAAACCAAGGTTTTCCCAAGCAATACACATTTACTTGATCAAATCTTTCTTACTCACTCTAGATGCAGAGTGATCCCGTAAAGCCAGGATAATGAAATAATTTAGATCATTGTTTTAATTAGCTGGAAAAAAATCTCTCATCCATTTAGGAGATCTGCACAAGGAAGAACAGACAGTGAGGGGATGGAAACATAGAAGAGGAATGCTTTGTCTTGGAGAAATTGCAACTTTATTTTGGGGTTGTGAAAATATTTTTCCTAACTATCGTGCAAGTGTGCTTAGTGCATACCTAATCTGAATCTACAGATTCATGTCAGACATGCACTTCTTCTACAGACGCATGTTTTCTTTGTCAAGTCAATCTTGGCTCATCACAGCAGAATAAAAATGAGTTGATTGATATAACAAGCTTAGTATTTTACTATTTTAATGTATATATGTAATTTGGCATCAGAAGAATAATACTCCTCTAACTGTAAAATAATAGGACATGAGCTGGCTGTAGGAAAAGGATGGGGCTTTTGGCAGAAGAAAATTTTTGAGTATAAAGATGTATTTCACCATGACTATTGCTGGTTTTGCATGTTTTGGGCACCTGCATTTTTATTTTCCCAGTACTCAGGGTGAATTGAGAGGGACTCCACTGCAGGTCTAACGCTTGGGCAGGGACTGAGCACCAGCAGTACTACTCCTGTGTTCTTCACTAATACGTACAGATAAAATGCAATGGCTGGGAAACAAATAAATAAAAGAGATGAAGCTACACAAGAAGAAAATTTTCTGTTTCTGCTGAAACCTCTCATGAAGTGTTTTTGTCCCAATCATCCATATATCCTCTTCTTTCTCATGCTCTCCCTCTTATTCATCTCACCTGAACAATCACTGCCAGAGCATCTAACACTGTGGTCCGTTCCTTCAGCACCACATCCAATGTCACTAATTTCTTCAACATAAAAGACGAGAATGAATGCCTGACTTTTCTTTTTAATGGATTTTATGTCAGGAAGAAAGGCAGTGCTACTTGGCAACGTTATTTTTGTCATCATAAGCAGAAACAGAACAGGTTTCAGCTACATCTGTATCACCAGCTCCCCTCTCCAAGGCCAGGGTGCGTATCCACTCCCATTTCCACATCTGCATGCAGCTCAGGCAAGCACAATTCTTTTACTCCTGAGATCCAGCTTCTGTACTAGGGACACCTGGGTCTACCATAGCACGTAGTCATGGCTGTGATGGACTATGCCACCAGAAAAATTTCATCAGGTGAATCAACTGCTTCCATCTTACTCAAGTCTGGGAGGTTGGCAAGGAAACAAAAGTGTAATTGGCAAGCTTTATTAACTTCTGCCTTACTGATAAAGACTTTGGCTGTGACTGAGATTTCTCAGAGGCTGGAAAGACTTCTGAGCTGGTCGGTGGTCCTCAGTCTGTGGTTTGCAAGACATCAAGAAATAGACCATAAATGAGAGTTATCAACTTTAATAAAACCACACACACACTCCTGTAGGCAAAAGCAAGTCACCAAACTGAGCAGAAGAAAAAACAGATTATGCCCAAATGTTTAAAGTTAACCATTTTCACTACGTATTCCAGGACTGTCCGTGGATTTTTTTGTTTATGAAAGGTGGTCCTTAGATTGAAAGCAGCCAGGATACACTGATTCAGAGCATGCCAGTCTAACTCTGTGGTATTTGGGTAGCTAACTGCTGTCTGCAGCCAAAAGAGCTCTGTATTTAACTTCTGAATGAGGAAAAGAACTCCTAAAACGTGTTGGAAAAGCATACTGCAACAGAATCAGAGCAAATGACGGGGCTTTGTAAAAGTGCAGGTATTAACAAATCCAATAAGGTGGAGAATATGTAAGAGAAACTGAAAAAGCAGGAGGAAAAGGCAACAGCTGGTGTTTCACACCACAGTTCAAAATCCCATCGAGAACAGTGAGCAGCAGCCCTCAGCCTGGGACAGATATTTTATTCAAGGGTAACCTGTGACCGCAGGACTCCTGAAGACATGCAGCAGCCAAGAGCAGGGCAGAGCTGAAGCTGCTGCTGCCCCCAGCTCCCAACCCTCCTCCCCACCTGCCTTCCAAACACCACTGCCCCAAGGCATGGATGTCTGATCCACTTACCAACTAGCTCTCAACCCAGCCCACTTGTCACCCGAGCATTTTAAGGCAAACTGATGTCAAAGTTGGCTTCCCATCGGAAGGGTGGAGCAGACAGCAAGGGGCAGAAAAGGCATCAGCCGTCAGGGAAGGAATTCACAGGGGCCAGGGGAGTTAAGCTCTACAGAGCTGCTGCTTAGTCTTTGCTTTCAGCTCAAACTCAGCCCCAAACCTGTGCCCTTTTATGCTAGAATTCAGTGTTTCAGTGGGTTTCTCATCAGAAATGACAGAATGCCTACTGGTCTGTATCTACAGATCAGCAGAGGCCTGATAAGCGTCCTCTAGAAATGCCAAGTTTTTGTATAATATTTCTACTATAACAACTTAACCTGTGAAACATTACATTACAAAATAACTACACATAACATTGGGATTTCTTTTCAATTTGCATTTGTATGTATGTACCCATGAGCTCTTCTTCAGACACATTAAGAATCTGGGCAAATTCTTCATGGTAAAATGCTTTGGAAGAAAAAGGAAATGAAACTCAGGGAAAAGCATCACACTCCTTTGCTTAGCCTATGCTGACCACATCCTCCCCTTTAGCACACAGTCTTCATTCAGAGGCCTTCCTCTTTGCCCTTGCCCTCGATGTTGCATTTCCAACTAGCTCCCTTCAGAAGTGAGCCTGAACAGTTACAGACTGAGGATGTTGCCAGATAAGTATTCAGTAGTACAATGTAAAAAACTGCAAGTCAGGGTGCCTGATATTTAAGTCAAATTGACAAATTAAGGACACAAAGACAAAATCCACAGGAATCCCAACCTTGATTATTCTGCATAAAGCTTCTCCATGTGTCTGTTTTTGTTTTTAAATGTATAAGGTTCGGGCATGTGGATCTAACAGTGTTCAGATAAGTACCTAATAGATCTTTTCATCAATACGAAAATATATCCAACAGACGATATTGTATAGACAATAGATAATGAGAAACTGTGCTCAGTCTTCAGAAAAGTGAAAATATATCCAACAGACAACAGTGTATAGAAAATAGATAATGAGAAGCTGTGATTTGTCTTTGGAAATGTTATTCAGAGTAGGCTTTGCAGCTTTTTCTCTGAGCCCTTTGGTGCTAGTAGGGCTGGCTGCGTGTCCTGAGTTATGCTGACCACTGCTTAGTGAACACTTCTAGGCCTAAAACAGAGTTTGAGTGGGAACAAACAATGACTTCCTGAATTCTGTTCTGCCTGAAAATTGGCTGTGCTTTCAAACACCCAGTCTAGCACCGTTTGCTCAGAATTCATAATCCTGGGTCCAAGGAGGTCATAAGGGGCTGCAAGCTCTTCATCACCCACTTCCCAGAAGAAAAATGGGCTCATGGTAGCTATGAACCATGACCCACTTCTGCCTCAGTGCTGAGCTAGAGCGTGCTGGTGCACAGAACTGCTTCCTGCTCCAGGTGCAGGTGCTCACCTACTGAAAAACTACAGATTTGTAGGTATCCCAGGCACTGCACCCCTGATGAGCTCTAAAAGGAATATTCTGAAAGCAACAATTTGTCGTTAGTATCTATCTGAACCTGGATTAAATAAGTAAACCTAGAAAAGACAGTCATCACAAAAAAGACAGTAAACTTTCTTACAGGGAAAAAAAAAAAAAAAAAAAAACAATAAGGTTTTGGAAGTATATGGAACTTAGATAGAGCTTGCAAAAACCCGAGCACAGTGAACTCTGAAATTCTTCTCCTTAAAGAGTTCCTGCTCTGTTTGCCTGAGGACACAATACTAAGGACAGTATTATTTATTACATACAATAAAAACACAACTTTAGGTCCTTTTAAAAAGTTACTGATATTGATCTTGGGTTCTTTATACAGGACAATATCTGTTACTTTCCTAAACATTTACTGGATTGCAGCTAAATTTATTTTTTCATATAAAATGAAAGTGTGTCTGGCACAATTTACTTTTTTATTTTATTTTTTTATAATGGTGTATTAAATCAGTCCAGAGACATTGACAACAGAGTGGTAAATATTTAAGATTACATCTTCTTTCCTACAACATTATTCTTTTCCCTCTCTATCAGATCTACTGTCAAATAACTCAGTTCCCCCTTTTATTCTCACTCTTCAAATGCTCTCAGCATCTCAGCTACACTAAGATCATCAGATTTCATTGGAAAGACAAGCAGACATCAAAAGTCAAACGAGCACTTCAGGCACGATCCAAAGTTCCTGTAGTCAACAGAAAACACTGTCTTCCATTCAATTGGTTCTACATTAAGCTCCAAATATTTATTGTCACTTCTAATGATCATATGCCACAGTCTCCAATAATATTCATTACAATGAAGTGTTTATTGGGAAATGGCAACAGTAAATGGGATGACATGGCCGGATAGAAAACTCAAATATCCATAACTCTTCTCCTATCTAGGGATTGCTAGAAGACCAAAATGGGTATTTCTTTTCCTTTCTCCATCTAAGAAAGATTCATGAAGGACTTCAAACAAAGCTCAGGGAAACATTCCGAAAGAAACACCATCCATCGGAGCTAGGATAATCATGTAATTATCATTCTGATCTGGAATTCCCAGCAGGTTAACAGCTACCTTGCAAGAAACACTGCTGAACATCAGGCAATCATTATACACTTCCTTTGGGTAAGAAAAAGAAAAAAAAAAAAAAAGGCAAATTTTAATCATTCAGTTGGGCTTAGATATGATGGCACTAGACAATGCTAGCAGCCATTCACAAACATTTCTCCAGAGAAAGCTTTTGTGTTTGCAATTCTCTGATCACGTGTTGGGCCAAGCAGGAGATTGTGTTGGTTGGTTGGTTATGGGCTTCTCCTGCTGCTGTTTTCCTTCTCCTGTGCCACAGACTTGCCTTATTTGAAATTCTGATACAAATCACAGCACTAGGGCAAAGCTCAACATTTCAGGGATCTGCCTTTAGCCATAATTATAGGCTCACCTTTGTGCTCTGCACTTTCAAGGGTGGCAGCTGCTATAAATTACCACAGGTGGGGAAAAAAAAAAAGAAAAACAGCAGCATTCTTGAAGGGGCACCAAACAAGCTACAAGTCTGTCCATTGACATTTTCCTCCTGGATAACTCAGGCCAGGAGGTCAAAACAATGGCTGACTAACAAGACAGCATGCAGGGAAAAGGTTACCATTAATAATGCAACAGAAGAGAGCTACATGGAAAAGTAATGGTAGGAAAAACATACCAAAATGACCAGTAGGATACAGGGGTCATGAAAGAAATGACTAGATGCTAGTCAGAGAAGTGATTTTCTAAAAAGGATGCAATGCTCTTAGCTAAATATCCTTCCAAGTGTTCAGTACCTTCTTCTACTGATGTATTTCCTTCAGAAGTAGCAAGTACAGATCTACTGATGTTCTTACTTTATTAGCAACATAAGCCAATGCTTGGATTATTTTGCTAGATGACTTTCCTGAACAACCTCTGACTTGTACATTCAGAGAACTGAAGAAAAAGGAACAGACAAATGGAAGTGTACCTTGTGAATGATGCCATTCAGGCCACTCTGGAGAGAAGCATTCTCTTCCCCCCACAACAACAGCACAAAGAGCAATGGATCAGCCATCTGATACCACCTGTCACATACAGTCATCCCTAACAGTTTCACTAGTCTATGCACTAATTCAACCTTTGATCTGACAGATAGATATTGATATTACCAAAAAGATGCATAAAGGATTTCTGAAGTAAGCTATTATCAACTAACCAAATCACCTTCAGAAGTAGGTGAGACTTCATGTCCCACCATTTCCAGATCTACAGAGAACTGTGTCCTGTACAATACTTGTACAATACCAGTAGCATTCTCACAAGCAACATTGGCATGGAATAACCTTGTACCTTGCTTGGATATAGCCTTCAGGCTTAGGTTTCCTTTCCATGAATGCTGGAACCTAGGTAATGGAAACCCAAAAGCTCCACAAACCAGCAGTGTAGGCATAGTGGTGCTGATACATGAGGCATTCTGATAAAATAAATGTATTCTACTGCTCTACAGACATCATTGCATTTCAAATCCAGTGTGTGGCACAGACTTGGAAGCTTGCAGTCTGAGTAGTGCAGATTGCCAATTTCCAAAACTAATTGCATTAGTAGTGTTCTGACAAAGAAAATGCCTTCTTACATGATGTGTAATTTTAAGGTTCCAAGAAGGTATAATGCCAGGTGTTAGTGAACTGCAAACATAATTCATTTTCTTAAAGCTAAGTGTTCTCTAATTCTCACACTACCACAGGCCAGGAATAACTTCAGTGAATTCCTGTGAGTTACAGCAAAGGTTTGTGTATATAGAAAAAGAAACATACAATCTATGTTATATAAACTAAAAGCGGGGCAAAGAGTTTAAGTAATGGTTTTATAAACAAAAGCCCATCATATCTATAATTGATGACCAGGAAATGAGTCTGTTCTGCATAATAAAGAAAAAATGGCCCATCTTACAACCCCTCATATGAATAACAAACTTGAGGTGCAAGCCACTGACTGACATGAAGGATTTACAAGGTAAAGTGAACATGGTATTCCTTTCCAGCAACAGCTTTGGAAGTGGTTTTGCAGTTTAGTTGTATGGAGACAATTCTGGAGAAAAATGTGCATGCGTGGGAGTACATAATTGTAGGGAGAAGACAGAGACAGGGTGCAGGTAAACTGCCTTTTCAGTAATCTTTTTGCTAAATAATCCCTTCTCCCACCAATGTCAAAATCGAAAATGTATTCACAGTGTCCTTGTACTCTCTTTTGCTTGTATATACCTAGAAAAAAAGCCTTCAGTCACAGCCTTCAAGTACAACACAATAAAAATTATTTCAGAACTGATTTTGTTGAGGTAGGTAGGAAAAGTAGCCTCAACACAGCATCCTTCACATGTGGGAGATAACAAAAGATTCAGTTTCCTAATATTCTTTCTAATTGGGATCCCAGTTTTGTGATTTTAGCTCATCTTCATTGCAGGCTACTGAAGTAAAGACTTAATGGGACTATGACTGGGACTTCCTAAAAACAACTACGTATTACCTTTTTCATCAAGTACAAGCGCATATGCTGCTTTAGGTCAGAAGCCTATCCTGGCTGTAACTGCTGAGGTCTGGAAGACCAAACCAAGTTTCTTCATTGTAAAATGTATGAGGCATAAGCATAAAAGCTGAAGAGAGGAATTTAATACATCTTTTTTTAAAAAATGAGCCTATTAGAAACAACTAAATTTATTTTAAAGATATTACCATCTCATAAGTGGTAATGAATTAGTATGAATATGACACCATGTGTGAATCAGTAACTTGTGTTGCTTTATCTTCACCCAGTCGCTATGGAAAGCGGGCTGTCCTGCATTATGTATTTCTTCTTTCTTCTCTGAAATGTCAAACATTTTCTTCAGAAGCAGAGGGACTATACTACAGAGACAAAAACAGATTTACACTCACATCCCAAGTGATTCACTTCCAGAACAATTAAGCCTCATCCTGGGACTCTCTGAATCTCTAATGCTCTATACGCCTCATTACAAACAGCCCTAAAACTTCTGTATGTTAAGGCACAAATCAAAAATGATCTGGACTAAGTGTTCTCAACCACTGACACTCCTCTGCACTGCCTGCTTTGAGAGTGCAATATCTGAGGAGAAAAGATAAAGAGCTGGTTCACAGAGCCAGCCAAGGAGCTAAACACTAATCTAGCATCCCTTAAGGAAAAAGAATAGCTTTGCATAAAGCCACACCACCTTCTAATCATGTGATATCTAATCTCTATATCAGAGACATACTAGAGAGCTGAGAAGATATGAGGGTGCCAAGGCAAGTTTCGATAGAGAGTGTGAGCTTCTACTAACTTGGGCTTAGAAATACAAAGCAATGAGGAAGCCAGGTATGGGCAGGCAAATGATGGGGTGTTCCTATGACTTAAAACCTGGTGAGAGGCACACAGAGAGGCTAAGGCAACAAAGCATCCAAATCACTGAAAACATGACAACGTGCAGATTTTGAACTGGCACATTTTTTTCATCATTTATTTAATGAACCAGTGAATTCAAGCTGGAGTTAAAGCACATTGTGTCTCAAGAGCCCTGTTACACTGTCAGATTTTATTCAGACAACCTGAATTATAAGACTGACAGAAATCAAAGTTTATCTGAGAATATACAAGGAAATGACACTGTGTCAATCTGTGTTGCAATTCTAATGGGACAAGTTGTCCTTTCCTCAGCCAGGCTGATACCCTTAAAATCATGAAAAAGAGATAGACAGAATGAGCAACTGAATGAATACCAAAGCACCTACCTTTAAAGCACCTAACCCAAACAAACAGTGTGACAGGGTACGGAGGAAGCCTGCACTCCTTCATGACCACACCTGCGTAAGCCAGTTTGAGCAGCTGTGCTGTGCCGGGTATCAGGGAGCACAGGGGTGAATGGAAAAAGGGGCTGGTTCCCATGACAGCAACCCTTAGGATCTCTTCAAGAAGGGGAATGGCAGGCCAGGGACAAGCCTCAGCTGCCTTCTTGACTCACATCTCTCGAAGGTTTAAGCTTCCAGCCAGGCTGAAGTAACCAGCCTCTCCACCAGCTTCTCCAAACCTTCTGGCAGTGCCCTGAAAGCCTGTACTGCCAATGGTGCTGCACACACCATCAGCCTGCTTCTCTGCCACTGAAGTGAAAGTGCATTTCCTCTCCTCCGGCCACCAGAAACCAAACTGAAATAAAACCCTTGCAAGATGAGGAATATGAGGGCAGCGACGGAAGTGATGAAGAGGACGAGTTCAAAGGAAACAAATGTTCATTACAGTAGGATTTATCATCTCGTCTTTGCCAAAGAGGTAACATCCATGGCACAGACCAAAAAAAAAAAAAAGAGGGAAGAGGAGGAAGGGATATGACAGAAGGACAGAGAGACAGAGATTCCTAGCAAGTAAAAAATGTTTGTTTTTTCCCTGGAACTGTCTCCTTTCTCCCCTTAAACATGCCAAAGGCTTGACATTTCTCCACTTTTACCTTGTGATCAAGCATAAGCCCCGGGGTGGCAGCCTCAGGCCCCAGGATGGGTCCACCTTGGGCCACACATGGTGTTTCTGCAAGAGAAAGAGCTGTCCCATCAGAGACAAACAAGAAATGAAGAAATCCCACCTTCCACCCCTTTCAGTTCACTCACACACTTCTGCAGGATGTTTAAAAACTGACGTAAGAGATCTGAAGGATCAGAAGAGCCTGCACTCACGGCCAGTGCTGCTGTACACAGCAACCAGCACTGAGTCAGCCAAGACTCCTGCAGACTTCACCTACCCTACTTCAGGAGGAATTTTCTTTGAAAGGGGAATGAAATATCTTCACATAAGCGACTGATCAAAGAGGCACACCAAGTTATTGTTCATGACACCTTCTTTGTTAAGTTGACCTCCAAATGAAACTCGAGCCCACAGGTTGCTTATCAGAATACCTAGCACACTGCTGAATGTCACATTATTGAGAGCCTCAATGCATCTGTTTAATATCTGAAAGATTATCTTGCTTTATAGCACACGGACAATCAGAGGATCAGTGTAATTGTTTCACAAGCACAGGTGCTTTTTGTTCCTGCAATCCACTAACCAGGAAGGGAAGCCAACCTGCGTAACAACCGGAGCAGATTAAATTGTTAGCTGTCACACACAAGATAAAGGAGAGAAGTCATTTCTGTGCCTCCAGTTTCACAGGCAGAATTCAGTTCCAGAATACATACAGTGTTGCCAATACCTGGCATTACAATTTCATTAGTCAGCTTTCATTCCTCCTGCAACAATCCCCCTACTCAAAAGTCTTTTAAAAATCTCTTTTTCATGATGTATCCCTTTGTCTTCTGGTGTCTGGACACTGAGGAGGAATTAAGCTCTTATTTTCTGGCCTTTCCCTGCAGAACAGCTGAGCCAAGAGATTTAAAACACACCCCTTTTTCTAATTAAAAAAATGAGTGTCTCCCCCCAAGAAGTCATGGCTTTCAAAAACTGAAGAGATCCCTAAGAAAATGTAGGTCCTCATCAACAACCCATATACTTCTGTAAGACGGTGGAGAGGAACCAGTCATGGTGCTGATCCTGACACAAGGGTATCATTATGAATGATATATCATTATGTATAAATGAAACGTTAAACAGCTTAGAGTTTTGGAATGTTTCTACATGAATCCATGATAAAACTAAAACACAAGACATTGATTTGCATGCACGACAGAAAAAATGGAGAACTGTAGAAAATTATGTATTGAAAAGTCTGACATAAGACAGTGAGAACCAGCCACAACAACATTTTATACCAAGCCATACTTCAATTCAAGCACAACCTAATGGGCTTGTTCTAGACACAAACAGTAAATATCTGTGGCCTGAAATACCAATTTTCTAAGTACAGAAACACTAATTAATATTTATCCATCTAGATCAGCTCAAGAAGGTCCAGCAATAAGACAGTACTTCAGCAGTCTTCTCATTTAGCTTTTCTGAGGAGAAATAAATAAATAAATAAATCGGTGCTTTGCAAATTAACAGACGAGGAAGTTTTGATTATCCTGAATTGAAACTACAAGTATATAGCATGCTTGCTCATCTCCGCTCACTAGAAAATCTCAGTCCACTGTACTCCCAATTCAGTCCTCTGTTTTGTGGCCATAGTTCATATGTGCAGGGTCCCCCGAACTATAAAAATCCTCTAATCAGCCTGTACTTTATGGGTGAGAAAACTCAGAATGATCCAGAGAACCCGGCCCACAAGGTCACGGAAAACAAGTTCTAAAATGAACATGTGGGCCTAAGCAATTTTTTAGGCATTAAAGAGTTTGCACACGTGCAGACAAGCAGCATTTCATTGAGTAACAGTGCAAGCCAAAGTAGCTGTATTTGAAAACTTTTATTTCAAATTAAATTGTAGGGGAAACTATAAGTTTATGTATTTAGATGATCTAATTTCCTCCAAAATCAGTGTTGGAAGATCCCTCCCCCTCTACTCTGTTTTCCCATATAAGCAAAAGAAAGCAGTTCAAGAAATACGCACAGACTATACCCAGGAAAAACTTCAGTTACTATACTGAATGTGACATCCCTCTGACAAAGGGGCCAATCTGAACCACATCCTCCTGGACTGCCATTAGAGTCAATGGAAAGAAACAGGGCACAGGTCAGAAGAAACTGAAAATGGAACAGGGGAATTGCATCTCAAAATGTTGTCTTTCTCTACTTTGACTACACGGGGAGCTTAGGGTGACTACCTACGATTCAGACAACTCCAGAGGCATTTCAAGTTGGATGAGATGTATCCCAGCACAAGCAGTTTCCTAAGAGCACTCGTATTTCATCAATGGAACTTCTTAAAGAGGAACCTCGTCTGGCGGAGAGGACAGCCAGGTTGACATCTGATGGTACACGTTGCCAGAACATGTTGGTGGAATCCAGTGTTTCACCAATACACTCATAAATATATACAAGGAGAGTATAAAACAACAACAACAAAAGAAAAAAAAAAAAAAGGAAAAAAAAAAAAAGAAATCAGAATAGCCAAAGGGAACAGTCTTGTTCCTAGAATGCTCCTAGCCTTATTGGCTACCATTTGACTTAAAAGATCACTCAGTTGTTTTGTTTGTTTGTTTGTTTGTTTGTTTGTTTGTTTTCCATAGCTGCCATATTATATTTATGCTATGTTCAGGTTTTGGAGGGACAGGCTTTGTTACTAATCAGTTTATTTTTTCCACTCTCCAGCTAAGCTGTCTTTCCTCTATAGATATGTTTATTATTTATCTCTATTATACAAAGTAATTTCAAACATGTCATTTAAATCCCATGCCCGTATTTTAAATGAAGGATAGGTGTCTCATATATCAGTTTTAATGGGATATATGCTACACTGTGTTTATAGAATAATCTCATATAAACAAAAATCCAAGCAGCAATCTAGAAGGTATCTTAAATGCCCTCTCTAAAAACTACACTTCAAACTCAAAAGAGTACATAGTCCACAAATTGTGAGTAGCTAATAAACTGCAAACATTTGTCTTTGTGGGATGGAAATTTTGAACTACAATGAAAGAGTACAATGATTCTCCTGTTGGAAGGAGGATCCTAGATTGTTTTTTTTTCTTTTTCCAGGGAAAACAAAAAAATGTGTAATTATATAACACTCAAGAACTGCATATTACTCTAAGCTATTCAGAATTCATGTTTCTGAGAGAATACAGAAAACTTCAAACTTCATGTTTATTTTTAATCACCACTACTGATTCCATTCCCTAATAATTTAACATGAACAAATGGAGAGGAAAGGCAAGCTTTTAATATTGGGAGAGAAGAGACTAAAAATTATCAAAATGTAAGCATTGTGAATGAACATTAAAAAAAGGAAGAATAAACTTCTCTTTTACTTTAAAAGCTTTCTGCTTTTTTCCTTTAACAAGGTGGGGGGGGAAGAAAAATACCTTGAAAGCTTCTTGTTCTAACTACAGTTAGTTATTTTTAAAAGGCATCCAAAATCACAATGTAGTATTTAGGAAACTGCATTTTAGGCAATTTGCTGGAGATTTTTCAGACACAAAATTAACCCTCCCCCCCCAAAAAAAATATATTAACAACAGAATGCATTGTACTGTTTTGCCTAGGATGAAAAATTAGTTGTTAGTTTCAGCCCAGCCTTTGTTGTGATCTCATTATAAACTACTGAAAGAAAAACACATATCCTCTTTTCCTGCTGACCGTGCTTTTTCCTGTCTTAGTACATCCATCTCCTGTTGCTGCTACTGCTGTTGTTTACTGAAATGTTTTTCTAAACACGATGTGTGTTACCATGCCCAGGACTGACAGCAGTTTGATGAGTAGGGTAGGTATTCCCTATAGCTTTCCTTTTTCGTTATGAATGATCTGTAACTAGATTTGTTCCCAAAGTATGAATGAGGTGATCTAGAATGCCAAGAAGTTTGTAGGTTTGAGGTGGCCCTAAATCATTCCTTAGAAGAAAATCTTCATTTTAAAAAGCTACTCTTGGGACCATCCCGCTTCCCATTCTCATCTCATGAAATTCCCTTTTCAATCTCACACACCAGGCAGTATCCCCTCACTGCAACACATCAAGGCATACTCCTATTTCAGGGTGATGTACAAATCCAATCTTAGCACATTAAATCCACAAGCTACTTCTTCACTAGGACTTGACTCTATTTTCAGTCATTCGAAAAGCATTTTTCCTAATGAAGACACAGCCCTCTGGGAAATCAGGCCCAAATTTGCCCATCACAGCTGTCATTCACTGAGGTACTCAGCATATACCGTCACCTAAGACTGGTCCAGGTCATGAAGGAGAAGTACAGAGAACAGCCTATGAGTGCCAATTAGTGTTGACATTCAAGCTGACTCAGCTTCAGTGGTGACACACAGACTAAGCTTTTTGTGTACCAGCAATTTCCTATTTTCTTGTGCCTATCTCTAGCTATTACCAGGCTTCACTATTAAGACCTTCCTCCCCACCCTCCCACTCCCCTGCTTAATTCCAAATATAGCTATTGCTTCCTTAGGCTCCTGCCTTTTCTTACTTGTTCATCTACTTTTTGTATTACAGGCTAATGATCTGTCAACTAATATTAAATTATTTGCTCTCCTAATTGCCTATTTTCAAATAATAGGCTGTGGAATAAGGTGGCTACCTTAGCACTTTTCCTGTGTATTTCAAAAGAAGAAAGAATTGATACATTAGAAATGAAATACTCAACCCCCAAGAGAAGCCTAGTTCTATTTATTACTCACAAAACACATCATCCACAAAATTAAAATATTTTACAATATTTCCATAGTGTTTATACTTTATCACCTTTCAGTATTGGTTGCTTTCACTGTGAAGCCTATGAGGTTTTCTCAATTTCAGATCAAACATTCAAAGCATGCTGAAAATTTAATACCAACAAAATGCTGTACTTGAAAACAAAGAAGAAAAGAAGTGGTTGAATGCAGTGGTATTTTTTTACCTAGTAAAAATTACTCCTGCATGCCAATGGAAAAAATAATAATATAAAAACAGCTGTCCAGGTTACCAGTTTAAGATCAGTCCTCCTATGTGTCATTGGAGCTACCCAGATAAATATACTCAAGACTTCAAACTTTCAAGAACTTGAGGAGCCGCTGTTGATGAGGTTCTCTTTTTTTTAACAGGGAACATACAGTAGCAGAGTTGTCAATATGATGCACACATACGGGAAACAACATCCCCTACTTGTCTCCTCCAAATCCCATAATTATTTTTCTTGGATGGGTTTTTGTTCATATTTTCTTCAACTCTTCCTGGACTTTACAATGAATCAACTACACCAGTGGAGCAGTGTGGTTACCCTAAATCCATGAATAGGCTGAAGGTGTAAAAAGACATGGAAAAATACTGACTAAAGGCCTGCTGGCAACTCAATAGAGACATCTCACCAAGCCAAATAAAGCTCCTCTCTTTCAGACCTTTCAGATTCACAAAATAAATTTTCACCAACACTTCACCAAGATCCTCATTTCATGAACATGCTGCAGTTGGGGGGGGGGAAACTTAGTTTGGAGAACAGAAAAATGAGACCTTGCAGCATCACAAGGCACTTACAAGACTACGAGAAAATGGTATCATGTCAGTTACTAAGACCATTCACAACAGTATTCCTTTCTTTCTGCTCAACCTTTGAACACATATACTTTAATAAGTAAACTATTCCAACCGAGAGAAAAAACAAGGTTGCATGACACTGGGTTAAACCTAGTAACGCAAAATGTTTATGATTTCCTCAAGGAGATAATCTTTGTAATACATTTCCACAGATTATTAGTACAGAGTGATAGGCTTACCAAAATTATCTTCTTGGTACAAAATAAAACTCACTTTAAAGGCTAATATGACAGATAGATTAATGCAGAATATTGCTTAGCTTCCAAATGTTTGTTTTAATTATTATACTCTAAAAAAAAAAAAAAAAAAAAAAAAAAAAAGTAAAGATTCAGAGCATCCCTCGAGTTCTTAGTGATCTGTGACATTAAACACAGGAAGCCTAGGAAGACGCCAGCTATGCCTCATATTCTTTTCTCAAGATAAGAAGAAAAATAAAATAGGAAATAGACCTTAAGCCTACATTGATCTTTAACCTAAAATCCACGATGATTAAAAAAAATAATAATCCAAAAGTAACTTTCACACAAATCAAAGAGAACTGTAAGATAACTTAAATTTTCCTTGTGAATTACAGTTAGTTACTAACTGCATCTGTAACAATTAACACTAACTGAAATTAACTTCTCAAAAATGTAATCCCAACATACTTCATCTCTAAACGAATTATATAATCAAGAGATGATGAAAAAACACTTATTTAGAACAGCCATTTTGTCCTTGAGTCCACAGGTATGAAAGGTGATCACCACCAGAGATGGCACAAGTGGCCAAAGGTAGACAGTACAGGTGCAATGTTACAGTGGGATGTGTAGCAGAGTCTCATTACTATGAAATCTAATGCCATCTGCAAAGAAATGAAATACCTTTGTTGCTATTTCCCAAACATTTGACTTTCATGAGGTTGTGTTTCTTTGTTTTACACGAGAACATTGATATCTGACGGTAGTTGCCTCTTTCCTGAAAGACTGGGAGGGCAAGTCATGCAAATATCCACATCCCTTTAGTTATATGTAATATGTTTACATTGCCAGTAAAAAGCATTTCCTAATCAAAGAAGACCTGTGGTGGTACTTCATTACTTCAGTCTTTGAGTCACAGACTTGTGCCTCTTCCGCAGAACCCCATGGGCGTTAAACCATTGGTGAAAAATGAGCACATATTGTTGGGTAATGTCTTGTTCACATGCTTAGATTCACATTGTCTAAGTGACTAACAATAAAACCCAAGACCCTAACATTAACATTTTAAGCCATTACTTACTAAACTGAAAAACAACACTTCCCACTGCTGAAAACTCCAAGTTTGCCAGAGTTACAAGGAGGTCACAAAAGCAGAGGTTCCGGTGGGAAACTAAGTTCTCTGCCCATCTCTGCCAGCTCCTGAGTTTTGTTTCTTTTCACAGATTTTTCCCACACACATGTGAGTCCTAGTCCATATTCTACACAATTTTTGGAGGTCGACCTTTCAGAGCACATTTCCTCTTAAGCAGGAAAGAGTTTGAAATCATAAATCCTTCAAAAGAGAGGCAGGTGCTGCCCAGAAACATTAAAATCGTTTAAAAATTGAATTCCAGTCCAGCTTCAGTGACTGGAGTTAGAAATTTACTATGAATTAAGTGGCTAAAATATGAATTTGGGTTTTTGTGTCATCCATAAAATGAGATGTCCATTCTGTTCACGTATGTCACTTTGAAAAAATATATTATAATATACACTATATATAAAAATAATATATATATTATATAATATTATATACATAATGTATTATATATATATATTATATATATTATATATAATATAATATATACATATATATTTTTTTTTCCTTCTCAATATAGGAACAGGGGAAAAACATTCCCACTTGGTTCTCTATCACTGACTACAGTTAACAGTGATACCTTCAGGAAGTTCGAGCAGCTCTGAGAAGTCTGGCTACTTCCACACCTCCCTGTTGCAGAGGAGATCATCCGTACCACCAGGCAGGGTCAGGATCCTGCTGAGCAGAGCAGCCTTGGTCTTGCAGAGGGCAGCAAGCAGAGTGATGAATAACACTGAAAAGTAGTTTGCCATTGCACAAACTACTGTCACTGCATTCTTGCAGCAGGTTTCCAAGTCTCTTCTTCCTTTCCCTGTGAGCCAAACCAGATGTAATACTGCTTTTACTGCCATAGAGAATAATAAAAGAGATGCCCTTAGTCTTTAATTTAAGGTTTACGACACAGAAAATTTTAATGGGAGTTAAATTAACTATTGACATTTATCACAATAATTTGCTCTGTAGCCTCTGACCCACAAGACAATAGCAGGATAATGAAGGCTTTGGAACTTGACTGAGCTGACAGAAGCCGCCATCAGTTAGCCCATCTAATGCAAGACTTCTTGATTTACAGACAAAGAAAATCCACTGATGACTGTTTTATCTTTGAGATATGTTCACACAGGCAATCACTTCAACTCTCATATCCATTCCTTCCACAAGTATGTGCAAAATTGGGTACTGAAAAGTTGTTTTAGAGGATGAAAGCTAAATTGCTACTGAACATCATGGAATACAAAACAAGTAGCCAATGTGACATCCGTGCAAGAAGAATGCTTAAAAACTTAAAAGATGATTTGCAGATAAAGGGTTAGCTTAAAAAACATTTAACAATTTAAGCAATTATCTTTTAAACAAAATTTAAGCAAAGCAATATTGAGGAGCTCTGAGACAGTAAGAGACATTGTTTTTGCTTTCATAGTTTATTCAGTATACATGGTAAAAACTTGTGCAATACTGCAGCTTTCATTTCAAAATACTATTTAATGCTAGCTATTAATAACGCATGGCAGGCAGCAAGGTCTATATTCATCCAATACACTTTCATTGGATTTCAAATCATGGGCAGAGAATTGTAAATGCATTTTTTTTTTATTAATAAAACCATGAGCACATCACCCTACATTCTGGATTTTTCTAAAACGGTACCAACACAATCAAGCTTGTGTACCCCAGGAGCAACAGTACACTAATAAAGATTCTCATCTTACTATACAACACCTTCAGGAAGCCCCACCTGTTGTTGTGGCTCTGCCCAGGACTTTATACCCAGATCCTTGCCCAAAGCTGCTCTGTTAAAGCCTGGCCCGATGGAGGCTACTAGTGCAACCTGGCTTGGACATTACAGGCTATAAGAATTCTTGCATGTCAAACCAAGTGTTAGCTGAATGTTTCATGAGAACACATTCCTGAACGGAGGCAAAAGAGATGGGTTTTAGCATGATATCTTGTGTTTAGGCACTGGGCAGGAGGCAGGATTTATTTAAAAATACTTTTGCTAATTGTATAATTATGTGGAGAAGGTGGAACAATTAAGCCAATCACATAGGCCTTAATTAGACAAAATTCTATTGAATTTAAGAGTTTTGCCTCTTTAAGAACTCAAGGCTCAGATATGCCTTCCTGCACCCAGCAGTTGATCATTATTTTTCCCTTGAAGCCTGATTAATTGCTTATATACTGTAACTTTCCTCCTGGCTTGCGTAACTGAACTCCTTTTCATGTGTCTCGTCATTTTTATTATCTAACTGAGCTATTGGCAACTGCATCATCCTGCCTCAGCAATTTCTATAGATTAAATAAATGTTGCATGAAAATATGTTTCTCTGTATCTGTTTTAAACTTGTTGTCTTTTAATTTCAATGTCCCTTTGTTCTTTTGTTATGAGAAAAAGCTAGCATTTGATTGAGCTTCTCCATAACAGTTCATATTTTAGACACGTCTAACACCTCTTACTGTCTCCTCCTTCCTTAAATAGGTCAGGCAAGCCTTATAAATATCTCTTTGCTTGGTAGCCCCTCTGTTTGTAATAATTTCCATTGCCCTCTGAATCTCTTCTATTTCTGCCATGCATGTCCTTCGCTGTGATGCATCTAGAGCTGAATGTAACATTCAAGGTTAGGAGAAAGCTGTACCTCTGTTTAGATAACACCAATTAAATATTTCCTGTGTAATTTTGTGTCACGGCCTAACACATCCCATCACTTCACTTTCTCCTACTGCGACTGCAAACCCTGTCCCCACCTCTACTGAACTGACCCTAAGCACCTCATAACCCCACGTCACACTTCCATTAGTCAACGTATTTCAGTGAATTCAGTCTGGAGATGAAAGCCTAACAACAAAACTCATGCTGTCTACTACAGCTCATTGTTGTACCACCCCACATACAGAGAGCCCGTGGCTCTGACTACAGAGCCTGAGCATCACCGTAAAAAGGCCAGCAATTTCCAAACCCTGGATACGCTGCAAACCAAGACCCTGCCCTGGCAAACACTTAGGCAGGCACACGTTCCCACGAATTAAGTCACACCTCTGCCCAGAAGCCTGCTAGGGTGAGCATCATACTTATTTCTGTTTCCCTATTTTTAACTACCTATTTCTGTGCTCTGTATTTGGCATCTGGTCTATTTGCAACATTTTCTGAGGTGCTGGTTATTTCTATTATGTGGGTGCCAATTTCCCCTGGTGTATAGGTTACTTTCCCCCATCTCCTCTCTCAACTAACAAGGCAAAAATATTACCTACAATTACAGCTTCTCAGTCTTACATTATTAATCACTCTCAAGAGCCTGTTTGCTTTAGAGGGAAGTAAAAAGAATTGTTTATCTAATAAAAGAAGACTCTACGTTCATGTCAGTAGCCTTCAACAACGACTAAAAAAAAAAAATCCAATAATCTTGCAGTATTGGAAAATGCAGAAGAATTTATAGTTTTATTTGAGAGTGTTTACTTTTAGGTTAGGAGGCTGTTTTCTCAAGGTGTTTGAATTTTTTTATCTGTTTTTGATTTGTATCTCATTTCCTACAGCGCGGTAGATTAATGTAGGTGCATATATACGTATATGTATGTATGTATATATATATAGTATGCCGTGTTTAACTCCTTTGCTGCCCTGTGCTAAACATATGCTAATACAGTATTTACACTGAGTACACCACTGCCCTTAAACCTGCTCCACAGTTTCAGGCATAGCCTAAAAGGACCAGTTGAGGCCCATGTCACACTGACCTCTCTCTAGCAGCAAGCCCAGTGCTAAGCCTGAGGATGAAAATGGTGCCTGCTCTTCCCCTGACCTGCCTGCTGGACTTGCAGCTTGTCTCATCTGATCCACACAGACTGCAAGTTCTCAGGGTGCCAGAAGACTTCCTAAGCAATATTATAATAAACCTGTTGCATGCACATGCACAATTTGAGATTTAAAAACTTTTTGTTTTAGTCCTCTCTCCAGGAGGAAATGTGCGAGGAGATTGCTCTGGCACTTTTGCTCATCAATACCTCAAAAGCAGCTAATCCACTGTATTTCAAACAGACTATTGTACACATCAGAGATCCCACAGCTGGAGATAATCAGGTGTTCAGCATCTGACAACCATCATTTACAAAAGCAGGAACTTAGCTATGGAGCAATCTGCCAAGAGATATCATTCTTGGCTCTATTGTACTTCATTCAGAGAGAGTGAAATCCACACACTGCTTTTGAGGTAACCTTCCCTAGAAGTAACAAGCTGAATATAACAAGAAAAAAAGAAAAAAGGAAGTGCACATCATTGACCATTTTCCATTTCCTCTCACGGCCCTTTCTCACGTCTACTTTTGTAAGACATCTGAAATGCTTCAGTAAGAAATTCTTTTGAAATATCACAGACCAGATTAGATATGTAACGTGATGAAAAATGAAAGGCAGATACCTAAACAGAAGAAAATGCAATTATATACAGGTGCCCAGCAGCTGTCTGAGAAGGGAAGGGATAGTTAATGGGGTAGTAGACAGCAAGGCAACATCCAGACTCTGTCAGGATGAGATACGGATGGTTTACTGTGTCAAACAGACCTGTTTCTGCTCTCCTACCTCCTCATTTGCTCAGATTTCAGGGACAGGAAATCAAGGTTCTGGCATTAGGAATGAGCAGTGGCACTTGCTAGCCAGGTCTGCAACCTATATGGTCAGAAAAGACACAGATTTTGGAGTGCATTGTGGATGCACCATTTACTTTTTTTTGGTGATGTTCCTTCTTTCCCTCCCCTAGATTACTTACAGTTTTGTTTTAGCCTAACCTACTGACAGGTTACAGTTAGGTCTGTGTCCAGGTCTCTGCCTCTTAAGGCTACAAATCTCCAGGAAAAAAAGCATTAACAACCACACTAGAAGCAGCTCTGTGTGCCAGGACCAGAGTAAGAAACATCACACAGGTGTGTATAGGGCTACTTTTTTACAGATGTAAAGATCCCACATTAAAAAGCAGTAGTTTTTGCCTTCTTCAGAAAATAAATAAAGAAATAAAATTAATAAGGAACTGGTGGAACTCTTGATGATTAATTTGTTTGGTTTTGTTTGATTAGTTTTTGTTTTGCTTGTTTGTAACCAGAAATATTTCAATACCTGTTCTGGAAAAAAAAAAAAAAAAAAAAATCCTCAGTTTTTTGTTTTGTTTTTAACAATTTTGCTTTAAAATACAAGATAAGCTTTTTGAAAGCATAGAAAATAGTTTCACTTTTAGAAAAAGAAAGTAAGTGCATTAGTCAGGAGGAAAACACAAGTCTTTTTGTTGTTCTCTACCTGCTGACTGTTGCTTTTTGTCTTTCATAAATATTCACCAATCCACTAAAGTTGTCTTCATATCTCTAAATGGAATTCTGGGGTTTGTGTATGGGGAAAACAGATTTGGGTACGACTGAGAACAGAAGGATCCTATCAGAGCTGCTGCTTGTGGTAGCTCTCATCCTCATTTGTATTTTTGCAGAAGAAAAATACACAATGGAAATAAGCATACAGTTGCCATCTACAAACAAACATGCTGAAGAGATGAAACCTAGATTTCTGCAGCACATTCACTCTGTATTGCTTTTAAGACATCTGAGGAAATGCCAAGCAATTTGGTGCACTGAATGAGACACCAAGAGCTAGATGTACACACCAAGGCACAGGGGGGTCTTTAAAATCATGTGAGCACAGTGAAACAGCATTGATGAGCTGAACCAATTAGTTCTGGTTGAGCACGAGGTACATGCCTACAGTGCTTCAAGGGAAGTCTGCCTACTGCAGCACTGTATGATGTATTCACATCCCATAAAAGAAAGAGGCTGTGCTCGTGGGAGAAGCTGCCCTAGCATAACTTACCGGGCAGTTTTAGTTCAGCCATTATGGGAGTTTCATCACTGCTTTTAGTGGGAGCCAGTTTAGGCCAACACTTGTAGCTTTGATCAACCCACCCTTAAAGACAATTAAAAAAAAAAAAAAATCCTAAAAAATGTTTACTCCTAAATATTTGTCTTTAAGGTGGGTTGATTCTAAAAGAATAAGCAAATAAAA
>NC_048896.1:56904252-56987835 GCF_011077185.1 Oxyura jamaicensis | reverse complement strand
AATAAAATAAAATAAAATAAAATAAAATAAAATAAAATAAAATAAAAGGACTGCTCCAACTCAGCCACCCAGTAGGCAGCCATGATCAGGCAGGACACTTGTTTGGACAAACAGCTGCAGTCGTTTGAAGACGACATTTCATGTTGGCTGTTAGGAGGCAACCTTCTCTACATAGCAGGCACTGGGAAATACCCTTTAATTTGTTTTACTCGGCATCAAGAAGAGAAAGTTCATTGTCTGTCCCTGCCCTAGTTGCCATGTAAGAGACACTAGGCAGGAGGCCTAGAAGCTAGGAGATGCACAGATGGAAAAGAAAGCAAAAGCAAGAGACATCTCTGGAAGCTAGAAGAGAGAGACTCCACTAAACTTTCTCTGATCCTTGAATGCCACAGAAATGTACACCCCAGAGAGATCAGATGATAACATATTTCTTAATACAACCTCATGAGGAGGTAGCCTGATTTGCTGAACAACACAGTGGGGATGGAGAGTCTTAGGTCCTCTGCCTCTAGAAACTCAAATCAGCCACTCTATTTTACAGCCCGAACAGAATACAATTAGACAGTAACGGTGCAGTAATCACTCCTGCACCAACACCCACATAACAAAACAAATAAATCTATATTATTCATTAGGACTAACAGAAATGGAGAGTAACTTACAACCTCATTGCAAGAAAACACTGTCATACTGTCAATGTCTCCCTGCTTTGCAATCAATACCTTTGTTCTGCTTTGTTTTTTCTGAACCAGCAGGAGACCGTTATTTTGTGACAATGTTCTTCCATTTGCATCATCGCTTCAGAAACTGTAGAAACACCCCATTGGTGGGATTTTACCAGTAAGTATTGATTTCAGATGGAAAAAATAAAAACCCCAGAGCTGCCATCTAACTGGAGCAGAAGCATACTTCTTGAAAGGGGCCTTATTTTAATGACAAGCATGACAAAAGGAAAAAAAAAAAATCCTTTGTAGAGTTAAAGCATGTTTGCTGCTAAACAGTCACTTTGTATAATTAGGATTTGCAAAGTGGCAAAACACAATCCAATTAAGTGAGTGAGGTTCATGTGATTAACATCAGACTGGCAGTATTGCTCTCCCAGTTCATCAGAGGCATTACTAATTAGGACATCGCTAAGCAGAGACATCTGACCTTGCGTCAGCCAGTTCAGATTATGGTTTACCCTTCTGAACCCTGGAATAGCCTCACTCGTTGTTCCTTTCCTTACTGGTGAACACTTTCCTATGAGAATCTGCTTCTTTTGAAAGTTGTTCCACCAGTCATCAGCCATCGTCAAATAATTAGCGCTTCTCTGATCACTAACTGAAGAACAAAAAGCTGAGAATGGGTAAACCAGCTTTCAACAGACATTTTTCTGTTCATATTTGGAACGTGCTACAATCCGTACAGGATGAGTAGAAAAGTAGCCACAGTATTAAAATCAGTACAGGATGAGCAGAAAGGTGGCCAGGCAGCAATCCTAAGCTTCAAGTAGCAAGAAATAGAAATTATCTTTGCTCACCAAATAGTAACCACAAGTGGAAACGGTGTCACAAACGTTGCTCAACAGCAGCTCAGTCATTAGAACAGAAGGGCTACTGGAGGGAGGACAGTAGCTGTGTCTCCAGTCTTGGCAGCACCCCAACCTGTGACAAAAGGACAAACCAGAGTCACCAATTGCTTTGCTTCACCTGCTGCTCTGCTTCTTTCCATGCACTGCTGTGGCTCTGACTGCAGCACTTGTTATCAGGGGCAAATTGTTTCTTCTATGTAGAAAAACAGAAAGAAGACTTCCCTGATACTGCGTTTTGCATTATACTTTTGTGGTTAAGTACCCATAAAGTGTCTACCAACAGAAATTAGGAGTTTAGAAAGTACCTATAACATTGTGATGATGATGAAGCAGTAACTGATAACCATAATATAGAAGCTCTAAGGATCAAGAGAAAATACTGTAAAATTATTTTTTTTTTGCCTAGAACAATGCAGCACATCAACTGGTAGCTATCATAAACAGAGTTACTTTATCAAGTAATTTATTTATAGGAGTTAGAGAGCACAAAGAACTCCTATTTGAATCAGTTTTTCCATATGACATTAGAATCCTTCTCCATATATTTCCTAGCTAAGACTGTTATGCTATAGAGATACAAATACTCTTGAATACAAATTAACTGTAGGTCTTTGAGGATAAACCCCAGCAGCCCAACACCAGTTACAACCAAAATGTATCTATAATATCAAAAAGATGGTAATAAATGGATTAGAGACAGGGAGACAAACAATGAATTAAGCAAATTAGTGAGAAAATGAAACCTCTAAATACAAAAGAAAACTAATTATGGGATTAGAAGGGATTAAGTGACACAGCCTGTAACGACAGAGAACTTTACTCAATAATCCTCGAGATCCCTCTTTGTCCTCTGTTTCCAATCTTTCTAGGAAAGATTCTAGCAAACATTTCACTTCTGCATACACCCCTCAGCAGTCTGTTCCATTCTTCAACTAACCAAACTGCTCCACAGCCAATGCAAACCATTTTCCAAAGTATGAGCAGTGTACCATCTTCTCCACTCCATTCCTTCCTCTGTTGTACCATACACCATTTCCTCTCCTCCTTTATGTCACTTTAACCATTAGAAATGTAAATGTCAAAGATGCTAAACCTTGCATAGACCTTGTGGCTTCGTTCTTGACTAATCTGATGCCAGTAAGCTAATCTACACTTGATTCTGACACCGAGGCATATATTCAGATACCATGGCAGTGCTGCAGAATGTTGTAGCACTGAAGACTGTCAGAAAACCTGCATGTAAAACTCCACAGGAAAAGCAGATATATATATATATATATCTTTCTTTCTGCTTTCCAGTAATATAAAAAAGCACCATTAAGGTTAATTTCCAGTTCAAGTAAACACCTGGATGTAGAATTCAAGTGCAACTTGTCATACTTTGTTCACATTTCAGTGATAACGAGACTACTTACAATAAAATGCTTCACTTACACTATCAATTTCCCTAATAAATAAGTCAAAATAAATTGCTCTGCTTTTCAGAAGCTTGACTAAACTAATAAGCACTTTCAAAAAGTATAATCTCCAGTGGGGGAAATGGTTTCTTAAATCGTTTGCCTCCACATACAAATATATATCTGCAAAGCAAATCTTGGGAAGACATTGAAGAGAAAATTAATTTCAGGCTGAAGCACAAAGAGATAGATGCAGATGATAGCCTATACAAAACTACTTACTTAATGTTTTTGGAGTGGATTGATCTTTTTGACTGGAGGGGTGTTTGCTTTTTTTTTTTTTTTAGTATTTGTTCAGCACTGTGTATACTAGCTCATGCTTAGATTGTTCTGAATGCTGGCAGACAGCGTTGTTTGGGTGAGTGAAATGGTCCCAGAAGCTTTCCTTTTCATGGACACCCATGAACAAGGTGTCCTGTGCACAGGGATGGCAGGGTGACCCTGCCCTTTGCTTGCAAGTTGTTTAAAGGCTAACAGCTTTTTCACACACTTACTGTGTGACTAGCATACCGTAGCTATTTCTGCTGCCACCAAAGAGCAGAATTAAGGCTCTCTGGATCCATTTACACTGTGGTTTAACCTCAGATTTTATTCGAGTTACAATTTATTATATCATCATCTGTCATTTAATTTTTATCTACCTGATTTATAACAGATTGCATTTGGTGTAATTAAAAGTAGACATACAACTTTGCTCTAAACCAGAGTTACAGTTGGTGGCTAAGCCAATCTAACGCTTTTTGCACTGGTATTTCAGGGATGCTGATGTCAACCCTACTGATGCACACCATCTGTAAGGGGCTTCAGGTCAGGCTTACACCTGTGTCATGGTTTCAATAATTGCACCAGAGACATCTCTGGAAAGAAAGGATTTGAAGACTGCCAGATCCTCCTTTGACTGAGGTAACTGCTCACAAAAACACGTCAGCTACTGATCTGGTGGGCCTTCATAAAAGAGCAGGTGGAAATCATCTGTAGGAAAAAAAAGGGATTCACTTCTTGAGCTACCTTCCAAGAGCCACCCTTACAGCAAGCTGCAGCAAGTTGACAGGCTGCTGCTGGGATCTGAGTCAGCTAGACATTAGACAACCAATTCTCAGACTATCAGGTCAAACCATCCCTTAACTGAGATCCAGATAAATCAGCCCTTCCCGTAGTGTCTTCGTGGTGCTCCTCTGTTTCTGCTCTTCTGAGCACAGAGGTAACTCCTAGCCTTCTGCTTCTTCCCTGTGTTCACATTATCCATGATTTTCTACTCTGGATCACACTGTTGTAATGTTTTCTCTCCTTTCTCTAATAGCCAGGATTATGAAAGTTTGGTGGAAACAGTTTAGTCTCCGTCCCTTGCTATCTCACTGCCCTCCGTGAGGGCTGCCTCTCACCGCTCCCCCTCCCCAGCAGACCCACAGCCAGCTCAGGTAGACGGAGAGTGGTGGGGGGCTGGGTGCCTGGCACAGCCAGGGAACACCGGTCGGGACTGCAGCTTCCAGCACGGGTATATGAAACCCTGCCTTGAGCCACCTGAGGCAGGAAACTTAAAGAGCTGAAGGAACAAACAATGCTTAGGGATTGGACTTTATCCTGTCTTTGTTCACATTTTACCATGAGGTGAAAAGGAAAGGTCAGCAACTTCATTGTCATTGAGGCTGCGATGCAGAGTTTATTCATATCTCAACACAGGACTCTTTCACATCTCTCTCTTCCCCTCCATGCCTCTCAAATGAGCCTTTCCAGAGCTACTTTCTGCTCAGCTCTGCGGTGCTGCTCCACACACACAACAGCAGCCTGCTTCTGACCCTCTCATCCTCACGGTGGACACCTCAGCCTGACATGCCTAACAGCTTTCTGGCTCTCTCAGCAAAAGCTATAGCTTGGCTCCCTCCTTTGACAAGAACTGCAGGGGAAAAAAAAAAAAAAAAGAAAAAAAAAAAAAAAAAAAAGACCAAATCTCCCATAAATCTGCTTGAACAGAGTTCTAGAGGTCAGAAAAAGAGGACAGGACTGGGAAGAAAAAAAAAAATAGTAATCCTAGTCACATACAACTTCCTACCAAGGGTGACACTGCTAAATGAGGATTTGCATCTGAGAAGAAAGAGTTCAATCAAGTAGTATGAAATACAGTCCCTAGTGCAGATGCCACTGATCCTTCACCTGAATGTTAACTTCATGCAGAAATATTCCTTTGACACCACATCATTGGATAACTAAGAAAATCTCCTGTTTTCTTGTTGTCTTTTCACTTGAAACTTTCTGCCCATGGATCCAGTTCATACCTACAGATTTTGTGGGCAATGAACGTACGTGCCCTTACCGTATTGTCAGAAAACAAACATTTAAAGATTCTCTATAACTTAAGTGGGTTTTATGGATGATAAGAAACATTTTATTGTATTCTTCAAATTCAGAGTACCTAGCCAAAAGTCCTACCTTAATGAAAATCAGCTCACTGAAAACATAGCAAGATAAGATGATGGCCTGGAATAAATCTTGACCTTAATTTTACGTAGTGACACTGCATTTCTTCATATGCTCTACTGCATGCACATGAATTTAATCTATGCTACTTGACACTACATGCACATGATACAATTATCTCCGTATAAGATAAGAGAGACCTGACCGCCTTGAGAGGTGGGCTTGTGAGAACCTCATGAAGTTCAACAAGGCCAAGTGCAAGGTGCTGCACATGGGCCAGGGCAATCCCAAGCACAAATATAGACTGGGTGGAGAACGGTTTGAGAGCAGCCCCGAGGAGAAGGACCTGGGGGTGTTGGTTGATGAGAAGCTCAACATGAGCCAGCAATGTGCACTTTTCAGCCCAGAAAGCCAACCGTGTCCTGGGCTGCATCAAAAGCAGCATGGCCAGCAGGGCGAGGGAGGTGATTCTCTCTCCCCCTCTGCTCTGCTTTTGTGAGACCCCACCTGGAGAGCTGCATTCAGCTCTGGGGCCCCCAGCACAAGAAGGTCATGGACCTCTTGAAGCAGGTCCAGAGAAAGACCACAAAGATGATCAGAGGGCTCAAGCACCTCTCCTATGAAATCAGGCTGAGGGAGTTGGGGTTGTTCAACCTGGAGAAGAGAAGGCTCTGGGGAGACCTTATAGAAGCCTACAGAAAAGCTGGAGAGGGACTTTTTACCAGGGCACACAGTGACAAGACAATGGATAATGGCTTTAAACTGAAAAGAGAGCAGATTTTGATTATATATAAAAAGTAATTCTTCGCTCAGAGGGTGGTGAGGCCCTGGCACAGGTTGCCCAGAGAAGCTGTGGATGCCCCATCCCTGGAGGTGTTCGAGGCCAGGCTGGATGGGGCTTTGGGCAACCTGGTCTGGTGGGAGGTGTCCCTGTCCATGGGTTTGGAATTAGATGGTCTTTAAGGTCCCTTCCAACCCAAACCATTCCATGATTCTATGACATTTGTTTTAACATTTACTCAATAAAAATGATATGTAAGTATATTGATTTTATAATGAGCATTTAGTAGCAGGAATCTTCAAGCTCAACATTTTGTGTTAAAAAGTCTTCCCCAGAGAAATACCATTGTGTACAGTGTTTATGGCATCAATTCATATCATGTAAATATCACATTCTTCTCTTTTTAGCCCAAATGTGTACACAGTCTTTACCTTTCTATAGAGTTTGATGTTTCAAAAAGTCTAAAACAGTAGCAACAAAAAGGATTTTAAAATGTCAAGCCTACTCCTGCCTTCCTTCCTTTGATCATTTTAAAAACAATTCTGATGCAATCTTGAAAAAGTCAAGACTCAACTAAAATATTTTTTTGTAATGCAGCCCAGGACAAAGCATATTCATGTTTTCAGCTTTATTATATGTACTGCACACAGTATTCATAATTAGTTTAAAATGTGTTTGGCTTACACTGATCTTCCTCCAAGAAACTACAGCTTTTTTCTTTCACTCAACAATGGCAAATAGTAATTATGCAGGAGGTTAGAAATGATGATCATAACGGTCCCTTCTGGCCTTAAAATATGTCTCAGCTATGAATAAAACATTTATATCTTTGATTATAGTTTGAAAAGACTAGTTTTAATATGCAGTAAAACAATCTGCTCCATAATTTAAGCTGAAAACCAAAAATAGTCTTCTCCTACTACCTGTGCAATACTTTCTTGAATCCTTCACACATGCACACACACACACACACAAAAATAATAATAAATAAATAAAGACAAGAAGAAATGCAGGGGGGGACCTTATCGAGACCCTAGAGTGTGTCCTCACAATTTCTCCATCTTGCTAAGATTATCTGTTGGCTTCCAGAGTTTCTGCCCTCAGAGAAAGCCTGTACAGAACAGGTACAGCAAAAGCTTTCACAGGGAAAAAAAATACATAGAATAAAAAAATCCCCTCCATGTTATACTCTCAGTTTTGCAAAGCAAGATAATTAGCTTTCCCAAGTGGAAAGGACATCTCATCTAGGTCATGGTATTCCATTAAGGAAAAATATATATATTCTTATTTAAAACACGTGCATTGGATCTAGTTTAATATATATTCTTCCTGTTCTCTGCTCCTCCAAAGAAGGGGCTAATTATAGCATATAGAAAATCTAACATGCTCTTTCAGTACACGTCAACAAAAACTAAGTCCTAAATTATAAAGTACCTGAAATGGGATTTAATAAACTGTTACACCAAAACACAATCGGAAGTCATCTGACAGCTATCTGGGCAAGCGTAAAGTTCCACCACTGTTCCAAATTCCCTCTCTGTACATTGCCCTAACATCCACATCCCAGCACGTGCTCCCTGGCACTAAATGCCAAGGCTCCTTTGTAGTAGGGGACTCTCACATTGCATTTGTACCTCATAGAAGAATGCCTTCCCAAGTCCTGGCTGGGGACCCAGCTCTGCGAATAAAAGCAGGATACATATATGCATGAAAAACTCACTGATGGTAAGCCCTCTGTATTTAAATAGACATTAAAAGTGCATCTTGCACTTGATTCTCCCACTGGCAGGATACTGCCACATAAGAGGGTACAATGTAATGGATTAGTGAACCAAATCTCTGCAATGTGCCAGAGGTAGATCACATCTGTTATTAATAGCAGCAGTCTGGCTCTTATAATGCCTTTCATAAAGAAGAAACCTAAATACTAATCAGTTTAAAACTGATAACAGCAACTATGTCAAATATGCTGGACTTGGTCTGTGCACGGTTGAAGTGTTATAATGCAAAGGTTTTAGCAGTGCAAGACGACCTCATACAGCCAGGGAATACTGTACCCAACAGGGAGACTGTACACAGCACTGTCCAAGGTGTAAGAACAAATCATTCTTTCGCCTCTAAATTATTTTTCTGCAACAGCAGTGTTAGACTTAATCGGAGAGGTTTTGCTCACAACACATTTGAAAAGGCAAGAACAGCTAATGCAGTGACCCAAACTAAATGCCAGCTCCATCATCATGAGTTGATGTTAGCCCCCCTCTTAGCATTAAAACCTTTGTAATAAGTAAGTTTACTCTCCATACAAAGTGCATCTCCCCATGCAAAAGATTCAGGATGTGGTCAAGTGGAAGAATGGGGAAGATTCTCATCCAGAATACATTTAACGTGAATGATCAATTTTACAAAATGTGTGTGCTACAAAGCCCTGTCATATGCTGGTGAGCAAGAACAAAACCTCAACACAGGTCAGCAGGAAAGGAAGAATATTAGCTCTACTGCTAGAACTTCTATAACTGGCACAACCTGGTACTGAGGCCATGCTCTCATGAGTCCGTTGAGTTTATTGCTTAAACAGCTTCCCCAAATCTGATGCTCACAGGGCTCTTTCTAATTTCTTATCATCAAGCATCATGGTTAGACGTTGTGCCACTAAGTTTTACCCCCATCATCTCCACATCTTTAGTAACTATAACTCCTAACCCCCTCTGGTTGGGTGAGGCAGTACTGCCACAGCTCCCCTGGCTGTGTATTAGAATAGCCAACGCTGTCGTATTTGGATAGGCTCTGATGTGCTTGATCTGCCTCACAAATCCAGCACCTTCAAGGAGACAGGTCTTAGACACAGGTTAGTAAAAAAGTGATGGGAATGGAGTGCTTCCAGCCATACGCACAGACTGTAGCCACCTGGGATATCTTAGTACGGCCATAAAGTGGGGAACCTACAGGAATTTAGCCCTGACAAGCAGGAGCTGCACGCAGGCTTTTCAGGTTCACAGTTCTGAATATACCTGGCCTGTAGTTAAGACCATGTTAGCCAACTCCTCTCTGTCCCCCGTCTTTATGAATATCTGCCCCCACTAAGCAAAGTGTTCATACGTATTTTTCATACCATTTCTTACTCCTGACTTATCCCTCTAGCACCCAGAGCACAGAGCTTATTTAAACCAGAAGAAAAATAATGCAGAGAAAAGCTCAAAAGCAGCCATGTACACTAGAGGATTAGCTGGGGGAGCTCAAGACAATGTGAATTACCATTCTGAAATTCTCCCTAATTCCACTGATGGCCGGAGCATCTTCAGCTATCACATCAGCATTGTGATACTAGCCTTGTAAAGACTGAGCTCAGCCACTTGAAAAATACCATAGGTTCCCTGAGTGCATCTATCACTTATGTTAAATCATTTGGGATACAATACTAATCCCCAGAAAATAATAAACTGAGCTGTCCTGTCAAATTGTTATTTAGGCAGCCAGCATTGCTGTGGCATAAGATCTTAACGGGATTTGAAAGTGTCCTCTCAGCAGGCTGCCATAAACATTTTGCTTCACTTTGAGAAAGCTGACTGGTAGAGTTTATACTGGAGAAGTCACACCAGCCCATTCAAGGACAGTTCCGTGGACTGGATGCCAGATAGGAATATAAGCTATCATTAAAGAAAAATAGATTAATAATAATAATAATAATAATACACTGCCTTTTTCTGTCACGTTTCTGAAATGTCCATTTAGTACTTTCAGTAATTCTTTTGATCTGTGACCCAAACCCTATTCCAAAAACAAGTGGTATTTAAACGTACTGCAAAGGGACAGATGCCTTGAAAGTATTAGACAAATATCATTCAAAACAAAACACTTTTTTCCATACAAACAATGGGATGTAACCTGAAGAGAAATGCTACAGTCAGTCTGATGCATCTGTTTGCTAAGTCTCAAAGAATAGCATCAGCATTCCAGCCCAGAAGATAAAATGAAAATGGCATCACCCGTTTCCACAGAAAAAGATCAAACTGGGGAAGGGGGAGGATAACAGAAAAGATTAATAGCCATCTTCAGCTCTCCAAATGCTTCTAAGAACAAGCAGTAGAAAGAAAAACATTTAATTGCTTAATTGCTGGGTAACTGAGAAGACAGTCACTAGATTTGTTTTTTCCTAATTAACAACAAGAAAAACAGAGGTTCTTGTAAGGCAACATTAGCATCTTGTCATATATGACAAAACAAAACATGTGTTTGCTCCCAGAAATTAGGAAACTTGAAAATGATTACAGTGAAAATAGGAGAGAAAATACTGTCATGCACTGAAACCTCACTGCAAAAGTTTTTGACAGTAACAACAGGCATTTTTTCCTGTGATTTTTCACTAGCCTAATGTTCACAGCTTGACACTGAGCATGCTTCAGCCTCAAAGTGCGCAGGATTTTTTTGGAAAAATGCTGAGTTGTGTCCCTCAGCACCCAGCACTGTCTTGTGGGGGCTGCTCTTGCACAACACAACAGTCACCTCCCTGAACTACTTTGGGCTGGCTTCTAGAGTAGGACCTACATGACTGGGGGGTAAGAGGAAATCATCAGCCACACACGAGCTGGTCAGTGGGGATGCCAAAGTGACAGAATGACCAACGCCATCTTCAACATACAATTCTGAGAATACTAAAATTATAGAGAAATCATATTGTATTTTCATTAGGTACTGGAATAATTGCTACTGGGCTGGTGTGCATAGTCCCAGTAACATACGTCTGTGCAGCAAGTTTACAGATGATAATAATTTTATCTTCTCATAGTAGAAGGCCAAATTTCAGATCTTTCCACTTTACATGAACTTAATTTTGTTACTCCAAGAGGGAATTGGCAGTTTTCCTCTTAGGAAAAGAGCTCAATTTATAAGATAGAAAACAACTTAGTTTTGTTCAGTTTTAATCGTGACACAGGAACTGAACATAAAACACCACTGAGAGGAACCACACCAAGAGACCTAACTTTGCTTCCAGGCCACTGACCTTATGTGATGCTGCAGAAATGAGTATTTAACTTTTAACCATCCTATGAAGAAATTTACTATTGTTAATGGGGTTCTAAACATACAGAATTGGAGGCTGGAAGGGACCTTTAAAGACCATTTAGTCATTCCTCACACCATGGGCAGGGACATCTCTCATTAGATCGTGTTGCTGAAAGCCCCATCCGTATCACTCCTCATACATTTTATTCAGCATGCAATCATTGCTGACAGGCTGGTTTGTGGTTTGTTTTGATTTTTAGCATGAAAAAACATTCTGAAGAAACATAACACATTAGAGGGACAATCACTTCGCTTAATAAAGTGTCCTCACATTTAGTAATATTCCACATTGCATTGCTTACTTCCTTCAGTTTACTGCTCCAATTAAATTCCAACTAAATTTCCACCATCATGTTCCATTTATTTTGAGGAAGATAAAGAAACATCGGAGCTTCCAGCAAGTTCATAAATTTGAGAACACCATGAATTTTCAAAAAATTGCCCCCTTGAAGCTTGCACTTCAAGGTTAAAATAGACCATACAACCTACTACAACACTAAGAAAGTGGGGAATAAACTGAACAGAGTAACTGCCAGCTAGAGTATTTGGGAATTCAATAATATGAAAATGTTTGTTTCTGAATTCCTTTCAAGTTAATTCTGAACAGCAGAAAGAATTCAAAACAGAATCCATTTGTTAAACAATCTGTTGATATCTAAAAAGTTTGTAAAACTTTATAAATCTGCAAGTTAAAAAAAAAAAAAAAAAAGCTTAGTTTATATTAAATGCTGGCAGAGTTCCAGGTACTATTAATCAGGCAATCCATCACACTTGGAAGAAAAAAGATAGAAATAACCACCAGAATAAATCACGTCTAGGTTTGTGCATTTCTTAAAAGAAGAATTAATGAGGGTTTGTATGCACAAGTATAATCTGATCTGTTTTTCCTACAGTAGTGTAACATTTGTAAAAATACCATTTAAGTGATATTTGCTATGCAATACCTAATAAATCTGTTCCTTCCCCTACATTTCAGCCTCTGCATAGGACCCAGTGTCTTCCAAGTCTTTTCATAAAATATAAGAATTTTTGTAGACAACATTCATAGAAAAAAAAATTTAGACTAGCCACTTGGGTTGTTGTCAGTAGAATTGGCAGTAAACAAATATTCTTCTCCTCCAGGTCACCACCAATGTGTATTCTGCCAGGCAGATCCCACACAACGAGTGCCCAGCCTTTTCTTTGTAAAATCTGTGACGCTGCCCTGCTCCCAAGATAATCTACAGAAAGCAGCTGTATCAAGTAACACGACTGACAGCACCCACCACACAAAATACTAATGAAAAAGACATTCAGATACATCACTGGATAGCAGAATTTTCTGAAGAGGTTCCCAGTGGGCTGAAAAAATGCTAGATGTGGATACAGTGCCAAATACTGTCAAACAGCTGTTTCAGATGCTGCTGTCAAGCTGGTATGAAGGTGCTGTCGAGAGCTATCCTGGAGTAGCATCCAACCCCAACACACAGGGGTTGGTTAAGCCTCACAGCATCCCATTTCTTAGCTTTTTTTTCCTTCCCTTTTTTTTGGGGGGGGGCAGGGGGGGAAATGAGAGGGGGGAGCACCTTAGTTGTGCAGCTCCAAAATGCACCAAAAGATCAAAAATGATTTTTTTTTTAATTTTTAAAAAATATGTCATCAAAGGAGTTAATCTAACCTTTGAAGACTTCCCCTCATGTGGTATTCTCTGAAGAGCTGCAGGATGTGATTACAGTGAGATCCATCTCCTTCAGCCTTCCTGTTCTTTCCAAACCAGGACCATGACTGACTCACCATGCGGTCTGTAAAGTCCTCATGATTGCATGCATTTACTGCACAACCATGTGAACTACCAAGTGTATTTGTACAGATTTCAGGCAGAACCCAGAATTATTACACCACAATAAAGAGAACACTTGTGAAGTAAAAACAATTTGGCAAGAGGCAGGAGAGTGAGGGTGGTGAACATTTCCTCCCACCATACCCACATTATACATTAAGACTGCATCTGTCCCTGTGATGCATATGAAAATGTGTCATCTCCTCCCAGCTGGTTTTGCCACATGATCTTACTATACCTGGTCTGAAAACAGAAGATTTTTTATTATATCTTGTAGTATATTCTCAGCCCTATGTCCTTTAAAATCTGGACAAACACAGTGATTTCTAATAAATGGACTATATATTAAGTACTTGCTGTGGTTTTCCTTAACCTAGATTTTTTTGCAATTTCTACAGGGAAAATAAAAAGCTACAGCAGGTATCTTGATTGTGACATAATAAATAACCATTGTCCTCAAGATGATAGAAAGACTTCATAAATTTTGGGAGGCAAAAAAAATCCTGGGAAAAGATAGCTAAATGCTAAGGGAAGGCACTTGAAAGGAAAGTGAGAGCATGCCAATAACCATAGATGTTAGCTTTAATAATCACGCCTATTCATTGCGTGGGGTGCCTGTGTTTGTGTGTACATGTTTGTGTACGTGTTCATAATTCTTCACAAAACATAACAGTGCTAATAATCAAGAAAGCTTTATGCCCTTTTTTTGGGCACACTTCTTTCCATCATTACCTCTGCATGCCAGTGGGGCAAGTTTCCAACGTTGTTCCAATTCCCTATGCTGTATTATAATGGATCTCAAATGTTTCTGATTTTTAAGGCCAGTGGATGACTCAAACCCATCTCAACTTTTACTTTTCTCCCATTGACTCACAGTTTTGGGAGCACACAGCACTTTCTTACAGTCTTCCAGCAATAAAATGATGAAAGTAAGCAACAAATAAAGGGCAAGCTGTGTTTCTTGAAAGCGATACAAAGCGCAGGGAATGGGAAGCACAATTCCAAGAGCCAGGGAAGCTCTTAAGTGACTGATCTCAAGGTTGTATCTGGCCCTGCACCTCAGAAAGCTACCCAGGAAAGAATGAGCAGATTGCCTTAATATATAATTAAGAGATGCCATCATTGCCCCGGTGTTCTGCAAAGCAGTAATCCAATTTGCTAGTGATAAACTACCACTTCTTCGGCCTCATACCTCAGCCACTGAGGTATAACTGACAGCAATCAATTATTCTATCACAAAACAAATGGGCAATGATGATGTTCTTGTTATAATTCCTAGACCAAAAACAGTTAAACTTGTTAAGTGAAAACAGCTAATTACCCCTCAGCTCACATTAAAATGTTAGCAGGTAAGCAGACGAGTAAGTCATTTCAGTCAAGCTTGTAAATGGATAGTTGTCCTAGTGACATATGACTTGAAACAGTCCTGGTTAAATTACAGAAAATGATAGAAATTGTCACTTTTTGAAGTTTTCTTGACCTTTCCTCCTACAGAAATGGGGCCACTGAGAAGATAATACTCCTACACCAGACTTTCTCCATCCCTAGGAGCACCTCATTTAGCTCCAGGCCTGAGCAAAACCACAGAGGTGGTGCTTGAGACTGTGGCTGTATTGCTGCAACTTTGCCCTTCTAGATAAAATACAACAGTACTCTGATGCAACTTACAACAGGGTCACAACAACAAGATTTTAATTGAAACAGAGGGAAAAGGCAAACCTCCTTCAAGACACCACTCTCTGATCTTTGTCCCCATATTTTCTTCCTAAGGTTCTCCTTTTATAAGGAGGACACACATATTTCCCATACATACACAGGATGCCATTTCTTCACTATTTTCTAGACATTCACCTGGCCATCTGGTGGTACTGACATTCACAGTATAGGAAATAAGAAACGATGCACAAATTATCAACCCTGATGACACAAACACAGTAACAGCCCTGTCTTGCTGTCCCACGCTGTGTGATACACATTAATTCTGTGCGTTCTGAGAGACTGGGTTAACCAGGGAGTGAGAGGTGAGTCAGGGTACAGAGACATTCTCAGTCTCACCCCAAACAAAACATCAGTGCTTAAACTTTTGAGTCTCACTTCTTGGTAACAAAAAACGATATGGTCCTCTATTCCTTATCTTATGGATAGAGAAAAATTTCCATGGTAGGTTCCACCAAGAATTACGTGAGGACAACAGTCAACACAACCAAAACACACAATGCCCTCTGCCAAAGCATCAAGGTACAGTTTGCCTCCACCAGTGGCAACAGAGGCTTTGAAGAACTCCTCTTCCTTGCTCTATTCCCTCCTGCTTGCACCATTCCCTCGGTTGCCTAGGCCTTTCACTCTGTTGTACCATCACTCACAGCTCTTCCTTGGACCACACGGTAAATTGAAACAAGTCTCTGCATTTTGGGTACTGTTATTTGGGTCTTGTCCAGTCTTCTGGTCCAGATCTCAACAGGTGGTCTCACACGAAATGAGTGCACGAGTGATGATGACAGGGCAGGACCAAGGGGCCCCAAATGGGGAGTGGGGGGAAGGAGAGTAAAAAATACAGCTGGGAAAAAAAAAAAAAAAAAAAAAAAAAAAAGTATCTAAATGCCCCCCATTATTATGTCCCTTTAAGAAGCTGGGCAATACGTAATGGTTTTTCAGCACAACACTGGTCTCATAAAAACTAAGAAAATCTCAGTGAAATCTAAGCAAATATTTAGCACAATTCTCAACTTCTAAACATTTACAGAGTTCTAAATTTGGAGTCTTAATGGTTGGCAGTATTCCTCTGAATAAAATTTGGGATCTTCAGAAAAGCGCCTAAGAGGCTAGGCAGCAGAATCTCCACACAGAGACATAGTTATCAGCCTTCATAGGGGTATTTATTCCAGAATGTATTCAGCGGATAATTATTTAGGTGAGAAAACCTTACCACAATGAGACAAAGTGGCTTTTGAAGATATTTTCTCCTGGGTATTTAGCCTGGTCATTCTGTATTTGTTGTAAAGTTTGAATGCAAAGCAGTAACATGCTAAAACAGAAACAAACCAAGCCTCTGTACGTAAAATCAGATCTACTTTGTGGAGCAATATAAACAACACGCTAACTTTACATTCTTGTTGCAGGCAGAGGTCTAAAATAGCAAAAGCCACCATGTGTCTTACAAAATAGGAAATATTTTGTGCAGTACAGAAGATGAAAAAAGAGCACATTAAAATAGTAAGAGTATTTGAAAAAAAAAAAAAATCTTGTTGATAGCTGGAAATAAAACAAGAAATGCTGTATGCGCTGCATGAACGTACTTGGCAAAGCATATCAAGCTCCTAAGCTGAGCCCTTTGTTTGATGATATTTAACAAATGATTCATTGTTATGATTGATAAAGGTCACAGCATACCCATCTCTAACATTGCAACCCTCACTTAGTCTATGAAGCCTTGTCCATATAACACACTTTTACTACCAGAGATCTAAGTGCAGACACTCAGCGCAAGCCAGCAACACTCCATTTTTTTTTATATCAGCAATATCATCTCCTTAAAAACCACAACCCGCAGCTAGCAGATAACCATCACCAAAATACCGCTGCAGTCACAATGGCTTCTCCGTACTGTGTAGCAGACGAACTGTGCATCATGCCCCACAGGCTTGCTTTCCCAGCCACAAGAGCAACGAGTGTGGCCGGATATGACTGGAACAGGCCAAGAGTTTGCAGTCTGCTTGCTCAAGTTTTTTTTCCTCAATGAAACCAGAGCACAGGGAAGGCTAACTGGGACATGGTCAAGGCACGTGTCAGATGCAGGTGTTTGGAAACAATACTTTGGCTCCACACTTCAGATGTCACCTCTTGTATTTGTGTTTGAGGCCAGCTGTGCTCCAGACCTAATCCATAGTACACACACTTCCACAGCATCGTGATTTCAAACTAAGCTGCCTGGCTCTTCTGAGCTGGGGGTGAGGTGAGAGAGAAGTGGCGCAGGGCTCTTCCTGGATCCCAGTCAGAAAGGCCTGGCAACAAAGGGCTTAATAAAATAGCCACTTTAACGGCTATTAGAATGAGAAGAGGAATAGATACAGCAAGCAAATCGTATGCTGGAAACACCCTGTTAAGTGTGGCATCAGCCAGACCCAGGAGGATTTTCCTGTGACACCATTTCCAGATACCATCCATGGAGACAGGTTTCTCCATCCCAGTCATCCAAGCAACAAGAGGATTTCCTGGCAAGAAAACAGCTCTGCTCCTCACTTGTACTGCCAAACACACAGGCTGCTCTCATGGGAAGGGCTGCAAGCCATGAGCTTTGATAGGGACAACCAGAGGCTTCTAAGAAGCCAAGAAAGTCTCTGAAGCTGGCCCACCACAAGATAAGGTCATGAGGAGCCAGTCCAACAATTTTCCCTTTCATACTCAGGGGGCAGTCACCCACGCGCTGCCCCTTGCTGCTGGTAGCTCCTGTGAACTGGGTGACACGTGCTTCCAAGCACGCCGCGAGGAAGAGGAAGGAGGTGCCAAGGATGTTGACCCATGTGAGTGTGCCTGGAGCCTGTGCTACACACAGGTCATGAGGAACAGTCAGAAGGAGAGCTGATTTCAGAGATGTTCATTTTTCTTCACTTTGATGCCCCCTCTTTACTTGAAAATGGCAATTTCCAAATTCAAGTCTCAAGCTGCAGCAAATAAAACCAACATATTGCATGGTGACTATTCATCATAATAAATATTATAGTATGGTTAAAAAGTGGCATGCTTTGCCTCCTAACAAAAGTCTGATGAAAACTTGCACCTCTGCAGGATTACATTAATAATGGCTGAAAACGGAATCCCACCCCTGTGTCTGCTTGTGGGTGTTAGTGCTGCATCCACACTTCCTACTTAAGAAGAGAAGAGCAAAATTCAAATCACCCAGTCACTTAAAAGCGTGCTGGCTCCTACATTTCTCCCTTTGAAGCTGCCATTCTGAAGGGGCGTCAAAGGACGTGACTCTTTGTTGTTGTTGTTGTGGCAGATCTCACAAATCCTATACTTCTGAGAGGATCTAACAGCCTCATAAGAGGCAGTAACATATGCAAAAGGGCTGGATGGGATCAGCACATCAGCCCATCTCACTGCAGCACCTGCAGGTGAGGCAGGATGGACCGCCAGAGGGGCATCAGCCCTCTGGTAATTTCCCACTGTACAGACTGGGGTGGTCTTAAGCATGGTTGCAGGATGAAAGAGGCTGTAGATATTTATATGTTCTTCAGGGGACACAAGTTTGGCACAGACTGTACCAAAGGGCTTGAAACAGCATTTCTGACACACCTAGGGAAGCTTCAGAGACATGGGCCTCGTTTATTTCTCTTCTCAAGCAGAAGCACTTGGCCAGATTTGGCTCTGGTTCACAGTGCCACCACAGGGACAGGAATATCAATATTCAAGGAAAGGCCAGAACCTGAATTGTTTGCCGTTGCTCTCTTTTGTCAAACAAAAGCAAACAAAAAAGCAACAATGATTTTCCACCAGCATCTTAAGAGCTTGTATGAGAACAGAGTTAGAAATCACACTTAGGAGGATCGCTTTTTTGCAAGACAGAATTATCAGTTAGGGTTAGTCATGTCTGGGAATACATCAGTGACAACACACACCAAAATACAGCCTTTTTTTTTTTAGCTTTTTTTTTTTTACAATTTTTTTCCCAGATATTTTTCAAAATAAAACAATATGCAGTAAAAAGTTGTCTACATACCTCTGTGCTAGACTCACTCTAACTCTGTTAGGCTCACAGCTATGCTGTCTGATGGCAGGACTCTAAAAAGAAATCTCTTAATCTAAATACATCTATATGTCTGATCATGACCTGCTTGTTAACATAGCCTGAATCATCATGTTTATAGTGATTTTAATGAGTCACTTCTGAACATGTAAGTGAAAAGCCTGTTAAGTATCTTAACAAGTTTTCTCTGAGGATTTGAAACTGACCCCTGGCTTTTGCAATCCATGAAATACAACTGGAAGTAAGAGTCTGGTGATCCGTGCTGCACCCAGCCTGCCAAAGTCATCAACCCCACTTTTAATGAGAATCACACTGATTACCTTTGCAGGGGCAAAACAAACAGGGATTAAAAAAAAAAAAAAATGCGGAGAAAGGACAGAACTACAGGCTCAGACTTGAGGTGGAATCCAAACTCGTGCCCTGACAATATTAAGGATTACCTCCCCACGGCTGAGTAAACCCACAAATAACAATCACCCTGACATCAGATATTAAAAACACCTCTAAAAGGCACCTTACTTGAAAATATATTTATAGCCCCAGCACATGGAAAATGTTTCCCTCCAATATATGTGAGAAAAGTAGAGCTGACGTCCATTAATTTCTGCTTAAACAAAACCACACAAAACCAGCTTCATACTAAGGGATCTATTCTGAAATATATTAGATCTTCATTTCTTTAAATTTATTCCATACATGGCTTTTGCACTACTGGAAAGTACTGGGTGCTGTCCTGTTTTCTAAGTATGGAGAGATGCTGGAGGTTTTTGTGCAATGAAAGAAAGCTCAGCCAGCAAATGACTGTAGTCCCATTGTGCTCACATGGGAGCCACATCAATATAAGTGAGCTGAGGACTTCATCAGGAGAGCCTGCTCTGCATTAAACACCAAGTGGAGGTCTGCCACTTCTCTGAAGCCAAAGATAGAAACAAACTTGAAAAACCAGAATTCTTCACATATGAGAGACAGTCAAGGTGGAAAAAAACATGCTGAATTCTGAGTTAGAAAAACACTCCTGTTAAAATTGCTGTTATAGACATATTAAACAAGAAAGCTAGTTTTCCTCCAAACACCTCTTTCCTGCCCACCATATTTCAAATGTCCAACTAATTCCTTGTTATTTCAAGCAGATCACCCTAAATCCATACAGCACCCTACAACTGACTCTGTTGCTTCTCTGACTTTCATTCTCTGCCTCCAAACAAAAAGAAAGGAGAAAGGAGGCAGCAGGGGAGATAACAAGAATTCAAGTTCTCCCTTTGACCTGTAATGCTGAGTCTAGGGCTCCCTGTGCTGTGGGAATTACCTCCAAGGGGATATCCAAGAAGTAACCACAGTCTGGGAGTACCCAGAAAAACAGGTCCCCAGAGCTACTGGGAAGCCATGGGGCCACAAACTGCAAGTCACACCAAGACTTTCCTGCAAATGGCAACACAACTTCAAAATAAAGTTCAGGGGATCTCCCAGCTTCTTCAAGGGAGGGAAAATACCAGCTGCTGCTAGAATAAGTTCCGCTTCAGTATCATCTAGCATAGTTATTTCCACACATAACAATACTTTGGTTTGACTCTTGTCATGCTCAAGGGTAATGAGGTTTTTCCTACCTGGAGGTACTCTCACTGGGCACTCATCAGTGTTTCAACCTGAGCTGCCACACAGGCCAGTAACAAATGGGACAGAGGCAGCAATAAAGCAGCACAACTAGGAGAGGGCAATATTTCTACAGGGAATAAAAAGGTCCCTGACTGAAGGAACTGTATCTACAAGGAATTAGATTTTGTTTCTGATAACCTGTGTTCTTACTTCTTCCATCCACTTCTGTATTTGTGGGGAAAACGTTTGCTCCCTTGGCTTTGGCATGCTCACGCTCCAACTCCCTTCACCTGCCCCCTTTTCACTTCAAGCCACCACCTCCCCTCCATGAGTTACCCCCAACCCCAGGAGGACGCAGCAATCAAGGGCTGCTGGTGCCACTGGAGGTGGTGGCCAGAAGACAGCGTACATGCTGATGGTATATGTCTTTGCTGGCCCCACTACCCACCTTCCCAGTTTTGAAGGTGACAGGCTTCTCTGAGAGCATGATTATAACTACATAATGGGAAAGCTACTTTCCCATGTGAGAAAGAGTTGGAAGCCAAACAAAAGAAACTGCTTTGGAGGTGAGTCTCCACACCAGGCAAATGGTCACTGCAAGCAGGGGTGGAAATCTGGGTGTTTAATGTGCTACATGAAAGCTGTATTAGTTGGACTGCCCCACCAAAAAAGAAGAAAAAAAATCACATTTCTCATTTACACCTGAAGGAATGAAAGATAAAGAATGCACTTTGAAGAGCCTGATGCTAAAGGAGAAAAAAGAAAAAATGGGATGCTGGTAACTCAGCTAAGAGAGGATCCTCAAACAGAGTACATCAAGGGAGTAGAACCTGAAGCATATTCTATATTTGTGTCAAGTAAACAAATTTTCTGTCTTGATGTAGCGAGGCTGTGATATTAATGCACCTTCTGCATTCTGGTATTTTCTCTTCAGTGGGTGACAAATAGACCGGACTCGACAGAGAGTGTTAAAAGCGTGACCGTCTGTAACCCACGCTGCTGAACAGCTTGCTCTCCGACTCAGAACACAGCATGGTCATTTTTCCTTAAAGGTAGAGTACAGGAGAAAGTAAAGTAACGTAACTTTTTGGTCATTTTAATTTCAAAGATGTATAGGATACAGTAGGGCAGCAGAAGAAACTAATACATATTTTACAGAGTTTTAATTGCATCAGAGGCACTTCAATTCATGTCTTTTCAACTTTTCTTTGCTTTTCTCGCTGTTTTTTCTCTGCCAGTACAGGCAACATTGAAAGCCAAAGCTCTTGCACGGTCTGAAGTTAGAGACCTTGTGTGAAAACATCTCAAATACATTTTCATGGGCATTTCTTTTATCATTGCCTTAAAATCAGGTTATACTTCTCCTTTTCCACCTTTCAATCAGTTATTTTATCTGATTTTCCTTTTGAGTTGGAGCAGAATTGCAGGCCATGCACAAACACAAAGCTGGGGGCTGCTTAGATGCAGCGTGCCAGCCTGAAGTCTCTGAGGAATTAATCCAGGCCCAGCAAAACCCAATTCAGAATCCAATGTTTCTGAAGCTGAAGGACATTGAAGGCCTATCTTTAATGTTAAAATATATGTATTACGTCATGCCAGAAGGTGCTAACAAGATAAAATGCTGTTATGGATCTGGATTCTTCACACTGACGAGATCCCAACATAACAGAGGGTTTCACCTCAGCCCACCGTCTCCTTGCGCCCTCACCTCCTCTATGGTCAATATGGTTTGCTGGTGCAAAAGTTAGGATGTTTCTTGAAACGCCCCTTCAGCTCGTGCTATATACCCGTCATCAGTTGTTACATTTTAGGTACATTTGCAAAAGGATGAATCCCCCATTCTCTCACCCAGGTCCTCTCTCCCAGTGGATTTGAAATGCTCCCAGCCAAGATGTCACATTAGCAAGCAGGCCTGTGGGGAGGTTTTCAGGACCCCAGGGAATCATCTAAACACCTTGGTGAGGCACACGCCAGTTTATAAATAGGCCAAGGGCAGAGCCCCAGCCACAGTGCAGGGCTATGTGCGTGATGTGACCCTAGCGAAGCTCCCTTCAGCCCAAGGGGCCCCAGCCTGCCAGCAGTCAGGCAGCCCTGCCACCCCAGCAGTGTCCCAGCCCAACATCCTAGATGCCCTGTGAGGCCCCTGCCAGCCAGACACTGTGATACTCCCCAGCTTGGGCCTTTCCTTCCCTGCAGGGAGCTCTCTGCTGGCCTGGCACCCTCAGGCAGACAGCTGGGTCAGCTCCTGCTGCATTCAAGAGTATCAAGGCTGGTACCTTTCACAATTTAATTCACAATTTAAGCTATTTTTTCACCTACAACAGCAACTGAGCGCAACACACAAATATATGCTAGTTTATAGACCAATATAATCATCAAGAGCAGCTTTCATTTGTTCCAACATTGTTTTAAGCACTGCAGGCATCATTCCTGTCTTCCCTTTCCAGACACTGCCAACAGTCTAGAGCTACTGTGCATTCAGCAATTAAGATAAGATGATCATTCGTTTGGAAACAGAAAAGGAATGGTGTGGGTTCCTGCTATGAAACCACAAAATCACCCTGTCATTCTCTGAATAATCACACACCACAGTGGACGTAATACCGGCCTTTGATTTTGCAGACTCGAGAAGTAGCCAGAGATACTCAACATGAATTTTCAGAAATCGTCACTCGTTCCTGTCAGTTGTGAATGTGAGGTACCTCAACAGGGCTGCAGAAGTTTCAGTGGAGGCAGGAAGTGGATAAATTAACTGCACAACCTGATGTACTGAAGCAAGTCATAAGACTAAAACTTGAATTGGGGAAGTGGTGATAAACAAAGGACCCTCCAGTCCCTCTTAGGCACATCCGCACAGATTCATGACTAAATTTCAGATGTGCTAATCATGACTAATTTCAGAAGAGACAAAGGAAGCTGTGACATGGCAACAAAAGTCTTAGGACAGTCTCCACACCCCCCCAGTCTCTCATCAACCAGCCTGTTCTTCAACACAACACACCGCAGCTTCACCCAGCACTGGCTATTGATAGACCTCAATACCACATCAGCCTGTTAAGATGGACACGTGCAAATCATGGACCTTAGCTTTACTGAATCAGATAAAGTAAATTTAAACACTGCAGAAGAATATGATGTACAGTGCCTACCATACAGTATTGGAAAGAGCTACCAGCTGAAACTACGGTAGCACAATATTTCATGTAGCTAGAATGTAATTATGCAAACTGGACTTTATTCAAACATAAATAATAAAGTAAAAAGTAAAAGTAAAGTTAATAAACTTACAATTCAGAAAAGTATCAAGGAACTTCTAGTGACAATACATGATTAGAACCACAGGTTACACCTCACACTACAGTAGCTCAGAGGTCTTTGCATCATGAATGCTGCCAGCACGCTGATGAAAGTGGGTTTTAGTCACAAGCTTCAACAACTTTTCACTGACATGCATTTTAATGCTCATCCAGAGAAGCCAAGCTATTTTAATACTTGAAGTACCAGCACCATGTTGTAGGATTAAGAATTTGCATCTGTGTACCAAATCAGTTACAAGGAGAAGACAATTTAAGTATAAATTTGAAAGCATCATCTTGACAGAGCCTTATGCTAGCATCACTGCACAGAACCCCATCCTCAGGACAATGCATTGCCCTAGCTCCAAAAAAAAAAAGTGCAGGTCAGGGCCCATGCAAAGTTTCAAGCAAGTTGTTGTGCTCACTCCAAGTTTAAAATTGCGCTCAAACCAAAGTGCTTTGGTAGTTTAGGGTGTAAAAAAAATCAGCTTCACTAGTCCTCAGAGTAGCCTCTGTACTGGGTTTGCTTTGTGATCTATTTTGCCACTATGGATAGATGCAAGACTCCCTGTGTCGCTTTCCAATTTATGCATTACAGAAACTACTATCTACATTGCATTATATATTCCAGAGGTATTAAATGAAGGCAGAAGGGTTTTTGTAGTTGTAAGAAATTTGTGAGAAGATATTTGAAATCCTATAAGCATCCTGCTGTGGAGAACTGCAAAGACAGGCATGCACCAGCCAGCAGTAACCCTCCCACTCCCCCACCCCAGCAACGCTTGGGGAAAGAGGTAACTGCTGATAGCCTGGGCCTGTTCTGCCTTCCCAGTCAGCTGTGCAAACTGTGCAGAAATCCTACTAAGAACAATGTTTTTATCTTGTTCCAATACCCTTTCTCCCAACCCCATGCAGGCAGGCAAGCCAGCCCATCTCCTACATGCCTTTGCTAAGCCTCAGAAGTCTTTTGTTGTGCTTCCGACTGCGTTGCCTGCAGCCCAGTGTTTTTCCTTTGAAGACTTGCATCAGAATCCCTCTCTCTATGGTTTTAGTGCTTCAGTAAAGGGTTTTCTTTGTCTTAAGTGTTTTTACAAATTCAAAAGTATGTTTGTGAAAAGCATCTTCCCTGCCTGCAAACCAGCATACCAGGATGTGACACTCCATCCGCAAGCTCTAGTGTTACTGAAGGAGGGAAAAGGTCTCCACAAGTTCTCAGAATATTTTTCTCACCACTCTTCTTTGTTCTAAACTCTGTTTACTGAAAAAAAAAAAAAAACTTTAATTTTTACAGTGTCAGTTGTTTAGTGATACATTACCAAAAATCAAAATAATGCCTTGCATAAAATTCAGATATTTACATTACGCAACATAAGAATGTGCAACAATTAATCTGTACCTGGAAGTACAGCAGAATAACAAGCAAACTTGTACTTAAACATTCAGTCTGTACCTTACTGTACCAGTCTTTAAGCAGCTGGTCTTGACAGAAATGTCTTTGCATCCCCTCATGACCCAAAGCCACCCAAAACATGATGGAAACAAAGCAGCTCAATAAAAAGTTCTGAATACATCTCTCCCTCTCATGGCCCGTTTATGTATATGTATAAGGTATATGTGCAACATGCGGTCAGGTGACCTCACAACTCAGAAAAGTGAGGCTGAACGTCATTGAGGTCAGCGAGTACAAGAGCCAGTTAGGTGGCATAGTCTAGGTACCAAAGTACACCTCACGGAAGCACAGCCAGGACAGAGATGGCTCTCTCGTCACTACATTCCAGCATCGTTTGTCAACAGGATAAAGAAAAATGCCACAGAGCTACCCGAACTGCATGGGGCTTGTCTATGTGTTGGGCTTTCCCTCAGAGTAACAAGTGGCTTTTTTGCCAAAGAAGTTAATCCATATCTACTTTACACTAAGCCTCTCAACCAGACCAAGAGCAAAGACAACACCCAGCTGTAAATACCACGGGAGAAACATGCATCAGTGTGGTGCTCCTGGGGCTCTGCGGGACACCCAGCAGCCAGCAGAAAGGTGACCCTGCCCTATAAGACCCCACACTCAGAACTCAGTTATGAATTGTCTGTGAAGGCACTAGGCCTCCTTCACACCATCAGCAGAGCATGGAGCTTCTGGCTGTTACAACAGAGCAGAGGAAGGCAGAGGAGAACTGTCAGTAATTTGTGTTTAATGCAGAGCCTACTTCTGCAGCAGTTACGGCAGGTGAAGCAGCTCACAGCAAATGTCTGAACTGATTTGGGATTAATATTTAAAGGCCTTTGAGAATTACATTTCTGCTAAAGCCTCTTTTAAAATATGAAATATACTTTTATTTAAAAGTCATTTAGGAAAATGACTGGGATTTATGGATGCACAAATTTGTACAAGGCCTTGGAGGGCAGCCTCACCAAATTTGTACTGATTATTATCCCTCTCTATCAACATGCAGCAGGTGCTTTGGACTGCTCGTACAATGTTTCCTGCTCAGTAAAAGACATCTTTGTTAAGGAAGTCTTTTCCTGAGCCTAAGACAGTTGGAACGCCAGCTAATAAAGTCACTGGGAGAAGTGGGACAGAAATGCAAAGGGAAAAACACTGACAAGAGAGCATTTTAGAATGTAGTAAAAGAAGAAAATGGGGAAGAAGTTGCAAAAGCTGACATTCTGAACATTCATTGGAGGAGGTTGCTACATGGAGAAAGTTGTGCTGACTCCATCTGTTCACATCTGTCCAAGAGGATGACAACCAATGCCAGTATGAAGAGTATGCATTAGCTGTAAGCACCCCCCAACAGCCAGCGTGGGCACAGTTACGCTTGCTCACTTACAGTCCCTACAGGGCTGTTGGCAGCTTCAGCACGAAGGCCTGAGGCTCCAGGACCTTGCTCGGGCCGCCAGCTCCAGGCAATCAGGCACATTTCCCACTCATCCTACTTTTTTTCCAGGCAATCTTCATGTTGTTCCAGCGACGAAGGCCAGTGCCGAGCTTCATGCCAAGCCCCCGTCCAGCTCTGCAGAGCAGTGCCAGAGGTGTCTGTCCCTTTGGACTTTGACCTACCAGTCCCACCTGCTGCCTCACCACAGCCCTGCGGGCTATCTCGCTTGTGACCCACCATGAGCAAGCTTAGCTTCTTGGTCCTTGCCTCTGTCACTCGTCCTTACAGGGTGGGCTGGGGCATTGTCTTCACAGAATTAAATACAAACCAGAAGTACTGCAAGCATTTATTACTCAAAAATCCAAATACTCTTCAGGTATCATGAAGTCAGTCATTAAATGAAAGCAGGGTGTAGGCTATGAGGTGAAGACTCCACAAAAAGGCAAGTTGCAGAGAAGCTTTTTAGTGTGAGGCACAAGGCAAGCATCATGTCAGCTCCACACTCTTCTGCTCCTCTTTGCCAACTTCCCAGACAAACGCCACAGGCCAAGAACTTCAAACCCAAAAATTCTTTCCTGAACAAGTGAAAACCAGAAAGTCCCTATAAGCTGACATTTTGCTCACAACAAGAACGCAGATGCAGGCCACAGAAGGTTTAGGCAAATCCAGAAAGGTATTTCTGACTTCTACCCAAGCAGGTACAAGTCCTAGCCACATGCAGTTCAAGGCCTCTAGCAGACATGGGCAACTTTATGGTGCTGGCACATCACAGATGTCCCACTGCTTATCACGGGAGATGTGAGGAACGGAGTTACAAAGCATTCCTGTAGCAGAAGCCTGGTTCCCTTCCTGAAAGTCACGCCAGCCCATCACTGGACCATCAAATTGCTTTAGTACAAAGGGAAATAGCAGTAAGCACAGCTATGTTGTAAGCTTGTTTGAGGCAAACTTATACCCACTTCAAAGGGAAGCCAAATTTCTGAGTATACTCCTGACCGTATGCCTCAGCTAGGGGCTGTGTTCTGCAGGCCTGGGCTTCTCCACTTCAAAGCAATGCAGTTAAAGAAGATACTCGCATAAACAAGCCCATGTTTTTGATACGCAAGTCAAGAGGAAGGTGAAGAAGCAAACTAACACCCTGAACTCTGTTGCTCTGAGCCACCTGGGAGACAACAGAAAGGACCTTCAGTGCAGAACATTTAACTGAGCGACATCTAGCATATGTAACATAGGAGGATGTTTTTCCCCACGTTTGGCACATAAATCTACATACTGTCACACCAACAAAGCAGATGAGAAACCATGGTTTCAGAATAAGTCTGAGACTTTTAAGTCCCAGAGACTTTCCATCCTCTCTTCCCGTGGCCTTCCAATCTTCATTTAAACCATATGTTTTACTACAGCTCTGAGTGCTCAACATTCTGGAAAATTGCACCAATAAATTAGGAGATTGTTTATGTCAGCTTGTTCAGAAATCCTTCCTGCCAGCTACAGGAACGAGCAAGTAACACTTTCATTTGCTGCACTGCTGCTAACCATCTCTGTAATGCATCACTGCCTGGAGTCTGTGGACAGCTCAGACTTTGGTGGGACTGGAACTTTGCTCAACAGGTATTTACAAAACGATTTGGAAAAGGTTTCATCTAGCTGCAGTTCCTCTGTTTAAGCTCAGGAAGAGCTGCAAGCCCCAAGTCTGCCAGCAGACCTCTATTAATATTTGGAGAATTAGCTGTTTTATTAGAGAAAAAGGCCAGGCAGTCAGAAAGAGATTTTGTGAGCTCAGACTAAAAATAGTAGTGAGCATTTATTCATCTGTAAGTCTGTTTATCTTGGATAGTTTTTCATTGATTTTACTGGGGCTTTTCCAGGTCTATAAGCTTGAAAAGCTTTTAACAAATAAAGGTTCTTCTTTGACAGATGGGCTGTTTCCGAGCTTTCAAAGCAAGAAGCTCCCTTTAACCTTTGTGGCAAGTCCATCAATAAAAGCAATGATCAAAGAGGGCAAAATTCTGCCCTTACTGGTACAGATCTGTATAATCACATATCCCCAAAGAACACAGGTTCCCTTCCCTTAGCACACATGCCATAATCAAATAAACAGAAAGCAGCACCCAGACTCACATGCCACGTGCACACTTAACTGTGTCCCAGCCTTTTAGGTAAGCAGCACCAGCCTGGGTTACTGTAGGCACAGAGGTGATTCAGAAGACAATAAATCATGCAAAAGTAGGTAGCATGTCACTGGAACTGCATCTCCTTTAGCATTAGACCTAATACGTGATTGGAGATGGCATTTCTAAAGATCTGTTCCAAAGCATTAATATAATTTCTGCTATAAAACACTAAGATTGAAGGATTCATACCTGAAATGCAAACTCTTCTGACATAAAAGGCAGCAAGAAGCATAAATCAGAGAGTAACTGAAAAGGCAGGGGAGAACGGGGAGAGTGCTGCTGTCCTGAGCAGAAATTTAGCATACTTGGACTTTCACCAGCAGAACGGGAGCACAGGGCACCGACAGCTCCCAGCTATCAAAGTTCCCATGGGACTTTCTGAAGCCTTGACAAAGACTTCTAAGACCAAGACTGCTTAGTCAAATGAGTGCTTATACTTTTCCACCTTCAACTTCCCTTACAGCATCAACTACAGAAGTTACCTTCTTCCTTTTGCATCACATGATTTTTTGCTAGCAGCTGCCAAGCTCCCCAGCATTGGTCAGTAATCATCCGTGAGTAGATTCAGTTCCTATAGAGGGTGTGCACAACCGCCAGTGTCCTAATCGGATCCTTTGCGGTACAGGGTATGTCTTAAATGTCCTATGCACCATAAACTGATAAAGTAGCTTAACAGTGAGCTTAATACCTAGGCTAAACCACTTTCAAAGCTTAAGAGGCTATCTCCACTTGTAATTTAAAGCAGCTTAGTGTGTCTAATCAGAAAATCTATGTCCCACAAAAGAGATATTGTCATCCCTGTTAAACAAAGAATTATCCATTCAGTGTCAATTGAAATAAACTGGTTGCTTGAAGAAAATCTGGTTAAACACACTTCTCAATTACCCATTTCCAACAGTAATTGGAGTGCACTGTAGTACCGTAGTGCAAGGATGTTGCTGATTGACATCTGTCCACATGGAACCCTAACATACACCACATGAACGTTTCAAGGCCAGAGTTTTATACAGTAATATAAGCACTGTTTTCTCTGAAAGAAAACTTTTTCACAGAGCACCAATCCCCTTATTTTTGAAGATCAGTGTTCAGTGCCCAACCTAGTGAAGTCAATGAAAAATACATTTCCTCTAGGAAGCGAAGGATTTTGCATTCCTAGCTTTTAACTTTGTCACAAGAAAAGCAACTGAAAACAGACAAACAGGCTGGATCTGAAAATAAATAAATAAAAGTAATTACCCAGTAGTGTTTGCTTAAAATTAATTTGTAAAAATAAAAACAAATTTTACTTTCACAATGACCTCTGATGTTTTACAGTTACCTTCTTCACCAAGTATCAGATAGGACAAACACACACCTCCACACTGATGGCCTCTTACATAAGCAAGCACATCTTGTGCTAGCTCTGAACTACACTCTAACTACGAGTACTTGGACAATGTTACTAAAATCAAAAGCAAGTAAAAGCAACCATCAAATTAGACATAATACTTGTTTCTCCTCACAGAGCAAGAGAAAATATACATAAGCAGTCATGAACTTCCACTTCACTTGTATTCTCAGTTTTTCCCTTAAAATCTCATATGCTAGCACAGCCTTTTTATGGTCAAGCCAGTCTTAATGCATCTATTTTAGCATTTGAGTCCAGATCGGAAGTGCCCTTTCAAAACAAATCTCCCCATCATCCTCACTTTCAGCAGACTTCAGATGTTGAAGATGAAGTGACAGTGACTATTACTTCTCCCCACTCCCCTACCTTTATTTTTCTCCCCACAGGGAAATCTCCCAGAAACATATTCCTTGCTGTTTGCGTTGTGACTGCTCAGCGTATCAAATCCACTTGGCATTTGGAACCTGCATGCTGTGAACGGTCACTCATCACTGGTTCAAAAGGGTTTTAAATGCCATTTGGGATAATTAATTACAGGCAATAGAGATGCTATAATAATACCTACGAAAATATTTCATATCCAAAGACCCTACCTGCTGAGGCCGTTCAAGTACAGAACGTGGCTGCCATTCAGTCTTTGGTATATTTAAACACATCATAACGATCATAAGCACACAGAGCTAATCTCATTTTTTCAAATAATAAAATGGGAAAAAAATCTTGCTGTAGGCTTAGTTCTAGTGAACTACATAAAGACAGCATATATCTTTTATAGGCACAGGCTTTATTTAATACACCGCATTTTTATTGCTCAAAGTTTCAAAAATATCTCTGTTTATTCACTGCCTACTCCACTCTACCAGATTGAATTAGGTCCACTAAAACTGTCACAGAGTTTTCTGGCAAATTATAACAGGCATTTTCATGAATATATGTACATATACCTTTTTCTTATGTATGCAGGTTTAGAAATGTACCTATGCTCAGCCCCCAAGGAAAGCATAACGCAAAAGCTCAACATAACCTCAAATAAAGATCTGTGAGCTTTGACAGGCTCTGTCGCTGATTTCTGTTTGTTTTAAATGCTATCATGAAGCAAGAGTGGAATACGTTTGTCACGGTGGAAAACGGAAAAACACAGTTTATCTTTGTTTTTTGCAAATTGTTCATCTTAACATAGCTGTACTCAATATGTAACACTTATTACAGCTTCAGCAGTAGCACATAAGCATTATTGGTATCTGCGAATAACAAGCAATAGGAAAAGCAAGTGTGACTAAGTTATCAGCTGATACAGGTTTACCACCAGATTAAGAAACCAGCTCCTGTTTTGATATGACTGGTCAAACATTCACTTCAAACAGAAAAAAAAAAAAAAAATCTTTAAAAAAAAATGACTGACCAAGTTGGAGCCTCAATGCACACATTTTCAAACCCCTTTCAAAACTGTTTTCCATCCTCAGAAACATTCTAATATAACACAACATCTAACCCAAACCAATGACATTTAGAGCTTATTGCTAACAAAATTTAAAATGGAAATAGAGGGACAGACTACCCACTTCAGCCATTCCATCCAGTTTTGCATGTTATGCAGTAAATACCCACGCACATCAGCGCCCACAGAGCAGCTGCTTGGTCTGTACTAAAGCCCTGACTCTGCAAAGCCGCGATGCAGGCGCTTCGAAGACCCCACGGGGCTACTGGAAATTTGCTGTTTCGCCATGTTTCAGCAGGTCTCACCCAGAGTTTGAAGGGCTCCATCCCGCCTTGATTCGAGATTGATTAACCCAAGCAAAGTCAAAATTTAGTTAAAACATTGCAAAAGCAAGGTGTACTTCTTTTCTTTATAGTTGGTTCTCCTTCTTATCACTGAGAGTCTGGGGCCAACCTCACTTGAGAACCCTTCTCCGTACCAAAATGCTTAAACTACAGTTTCCTCTTGTCTTTTAAGGTCACAGGTTGCAAACACACACAAGCAAACATGCACATATTCATATATGTAAATGATTCCTGAAGATCTTGTTTTCCAGTGTGAAACCTGATGGTTTCAATTATTGCAAGCACTGCCATAAGAATTTCTGTAAACATGTTCAATACCTCAGCATTATTTATCCAAAGTACTGAGAATAGCAATACAGGCTCTCACCTCTAAGGTCTGGGACTATGAAAAGGAGAATCTTGTTCCTGAAAAATCAACTCTAGGCTGACAGCTATCAAAAATAACCACAACCAAAAGGAAAAGGAAGTCATATGGACATCATCATCACCAGGAAAATTGAGTGCTCTCAGCTGGGCTAGCTCTAGGTGGTGATGACTCAGTTTTAACTGAAGGTAGCAGATGAGAACAAACCTTCTGATTTTCATCACATTGTAGGATGGGTCTGGCAGCCCTGTACAGCAGCAGATCCTTCAGCCCTCCGCATGCAGGCCTCCCTGAATCCTCATCCCAAGCCTGTCTTTGGGAAGGCCTTATCCAGCCTGGTCTACCTTCTCCTTAGCTTTTCTTGCACAGATTCAGCAGCATAACTGTCTCAAGAACAGCTAAGCTCATTTTTCTTTTCATTACCTGCACCACTATAAACTTGTAAAGCTAGCACTAAAAAAATACCTTTTGGGGTCTTTATACGGAGATAGCAGTGTAAGTCTTAAGCCGAGCAAGCTTCAGGGTACATTTCAAAACACACCATTCTCTTTGAGAACTGGTTAGTGTGAAAAGGGGAGGAATAAGAGCTGATAGCAGTGCACAAGCAATTAAAGGCATTGTTTGGAAGAGGAAAGAATGAATGCAGGGAGCACACTTCACTCAGCAAGTCTCAGCTGATTCCAGAGAGCATGGCAGAGAGGTGCTGCCTTGATTTGTTAAGTGCTGTAACCAATATCCCCCAAGTGTTATGGGAGACTTAGAAGTGTTCTCTAACTCAGGTCTAACTGAAATACCACCCTTGAAAACTGGTATGTGGACAAAGCTGAAATGATCACTCTCTTCAGAATATAACTTTTTTTTTTTTTTTTTTTTTTTTTTTTTTTGCCAGAGGAGATAGCCAAAGTGTTTCTAAGCAGATAATAGCAAGAAAGCAGGAAAAAGTCACCCTACAGAAAGCTCTGGATGAATCCCGAGGCTTTCCTGCCATTTTTACTTTGTCTTTCACTTCAGAAATATTTTCATGGTGTCCACTCCTGTTTTCTGGTTTCTCTGATCCCAAAACTGAGATAAAGAGATCCTGGGAAAAGGAATGGAGTTTGCCACTCGTGGTTAGCCCATATTACAGTGTAAAGCTCCCTCAGTAGTTTCAATTTAATTATTTGTGATTCATGGCCCAAAACATAAATCCCCACCCAATCCTTTTTTTCTATGGAGGATTAAACCTTTAATGGGATGATTTCACTGATCTGGTACACCTCTCCATCAACCAAGAGAAGACAATTCTATTCCAAAGTAGGCTTTTAAACAGAGGTTTAACATAGGTTGGAACAGTTCACGTTAAAGAGGTTTTTCTTTCAGGAACCCCACATTTTCTTTCTTATTTTGCGTAAATACAAACTAGCTTAAGGAAAAAACTCATCCAAGACTAGTAAGGGAGAGCCCTATATTAAATTGGACAAAGAAAACATGGCATTGTAATAAAAATATGACTGGAAACCCAGAGACTAAAATTATATACTTAATTTCAGATGTGACTGGACAAGTTGTGTTAAATCTTATGAGTCCCAAGTGAAAACATTTCCTTGTACCAGTGCTATATGCATTGCTCATCAATGCTTATAGTCCTCTGAGATTCCCAAATAAAAGACATCACACAAGCTACAAAGGTCACCTACTCATATGTTTTTCTGTTTTACTTTGCTGGCTTAACTGGTGATAAATGTTCATTGATTGTTCTGTATGAGATAAGCATTAAAGCTGCTGTACAGCTGTGAGATGTGTTCTACTTCTCACTTCCAGACCTCGCACCTTTAATTTCTAAGTGAGTTTACTTTTCCATTAGGTAACACACCAGGTATTTTCTGAAATGCACTCTGGATCAGTTCTGACTTGTCAAGCTCTCTTATTTCTTAAGCGGACTAAATGCATCAATTTTCTTGATTTTGTAACATGTTGAGCTCGGATGCAATCAAAGTCATACAACAGGCTAGTGGAAGAATTATGTACATAGCTTATATCTCCTAATGACTAATGATAAAATGCACATAACAGAGATACTGGGATCCAGGTTATCAAAAAGATTTTTCTACAAAAAGGAACAAAAAAAGAGTTGCTCAAAAAAAAGAGCATTTTCCCCTGGTTTTGAAATGTTGCTCTGAGAGTTGACAAAAACTCCCAAAGGAAGTAGTCAGCAATTCCACAGAGAAGGCACTTAAAAGATTCGAGTAACAAAACAACTGAAAAGTTTTAACAGGTCTCTAAGGCTGAACAATTCGTTCCCACCAGGAGATTTCTCTGTGGAAGTCCATCTTATATTACATGTGACAAAACACCCACAGAGCAAGTAATAAGCGTCTCTGAAATCAATCAAACACAATTATTTTACTGCAGCTATTTTTTATTGTAGTTTCTACAGATTATGATATTTTATTAGTGACTGCAGACTTGTTTTATACAACAATTTTGCCTCACAAAGACTTGGCCCTCTATTCTATTGTTATTTTGCACTTTTACCATGTTGCAGAATCGCAGGAGCGAGGCCCTGGAGGAAGCCAGTTGGTTAATCCATTTTTGCTTTCTGTATCACAGAAGATGCGTCACTAAATTCTTCTCACTAATCTCAGCTAATCTGTTCCAGTTATTTTAATTTTAGATTTATACAGAGGAGTAGAAAGGAGAAAAGCACTTTGTTGCAAAAGGCAGCAGGAAAACAATCTATTACTGCAGCACTAACACAATGCCAGTTCTTACAAAAAGAGACCTGAGGTCCATCAGGTCTGATGTGTGAGAAGCTCCCATGTGGGGGACAGATCTCATGAATACAGAATGAGTAAATCAAATGATAACAACTGAGTATTTCCCCATCAGGTTTGCTCCCATTCCCATTATTCCTCCTAAACAAAGGAAGCAAGTTGTTCTCACAAAGCTTATGGATTGTGAGGAAATAGTTGATTTTCTTCATTGTACATCAGTATCACCTCCAGGGACACTATTGAAATTTGTTTTCCTTCCATACACGCTTACCCTTAGGCAACACCCTATTTCTCAACTTCATCAATTTTCATGTCATTTCATAAATGGCAAAGGAACAAGAAAGGAAAGAAGGTAAAACTTCTAAGGAGGTCTAACTTATTTATTAAGAAACTTGTGAAAATTGGCAGTAACACATCCACCAGCTGCCTCACAGAAGACCTTTCCCAAAAGCTAAGTAACAAGCTAAGCAAAAAAAGTTAGGGGTTCTCCACGCCTCTCCTCACACCTGGTTACACAGCCATTAACCCATGCTCCATTAGTTTCTCTAGCTGATGAAGAAAACCTGAGCTGCTGCTGAGAGCCCCAGGCCCTGGCCTGGGTCTGCAGCACCCTGTATTTGATTCAGCACCTGCCTGCCCAGCTATAAATCAAGAACACCCCCAGTATAACAGAAGAAAGAAAAATCAGATCCAGGTACTTCCGAAGAGGTCTGAAAGAGCTTTTCTTGAAGTCTCTTCTGCACAAAGCTGTTTACAGCTGGAGGTCACCTGCTGCAAACTAATTGCAGCTCTATTTCATGAGCATTAACTACTTACCAATCACTGTGCAGCAGCACCAATGAACTATAAATATTTTGGGTTGCCCTTTTAATCGCTTCTCATCACTCATCATTAGTTGCTGGCTTCACTGCAAATTTCATCATCTATCCAGGGTGATAAACACACACTTCTGTGCTAATGGTAAAAGATACCAAAACGGTGACAATATTTTCTCAAACTGGGAACAAAGAATCATAACTACCTCAATTTTTTCCTGATAAATACTTTCACTCAATACACCACAGTTTTTCTTGCATGTTCCTTTATGTTGTATCTAATACTCAGAGCAACTTTCTTCACCTTTATTCAGCTGATGGCAGAGAAAACTACAGACATTGGAAAATACCTCAGCACATATCATAAAACAGAAAACCTTCAGGTCTAACAAAAACATGCAACAATTTTTCATCATAGTACCTCTTTTATCCTTCTTTCATTCCTACATAATGTTTTAAGGGGGGAAAACAGAAATGTCTTTCGTATCCCTATATGAAAATCTTTTGAAGATCTGTATCCTCTTAGCAATATTTCATGGCTATATATATATTTAAAAAAAAAAAAAAAAAAAAAAGCCGCACAAAGTCTGCAAACATTTAGTCCAAAATGTTACATTTCTACACTCCAAAGATAGACAAAGAAAGAAAATTCTCCTGCTTTTGAAGTTATGCTACTCAGAGGAGATGAGTGCATCTATATGCCAGGTTTCTGGGCATTCACTAGGAGCTCTTCACAGAGATAGCATAAGCAAAGGTGAGAAGATACAATTATGATATAATAGTGCTGGTGAGCAAAACCTCTCCAGTCCAAGGTCAATGCAAATCTAGCATCACTGGGGACATCACAGTAATCATGCATTAGAAATTAACAGTCCATCAAAAGAGAGGCAATACTCTCTGGGATTTATTGATCATAACTACACATCGACATGGTCAGATCAGGTTAGCTGACTACCTGGCCATGCACTGTCAAACCTTGAGTAACTTTTGTGCCAGAAAGGGGTGAAACCAACCTGAAACACCACAGAAAGTCTGTTCCAGGCTCCCAGTTCAGAGGATGAAAAAGTTACTTCCTATAATTAAGGCCACAGCCTCAAATAAGGTGAATAATACTTGTTTCTATCCCCTGATCTGTTCACTCTTAGCCTACCAGCTGGTTCTGTTTTGCCCAGGAAAAAAAAAAAAAAAAAAAGCTACTTTTTCTTTTACAGTCAATTCTAATTTAAGTCTGAGAAATGAACTTTAATATATAGACTGGGAAGCAGATAAAGATAATTGCCACTTTAGTTGCGTGTGATTAGAACAACTCAAATCGCTTACAGCTAATTCATTCTCCCAACTTCCACTCTGCTTCGCTAATCTTCTCAGAGTGTGCCATCCCAAGCATAGAAAAGACCATCATGGGGTCCTAGATGCTAAGCTAAAATCAGAATGTAATAACAAATATTTAAATACAACATCTTACGTTTATAATCCCTCTACCTTTATGTCAATTATGTCCCTACAGATGGTTTCTTCACAGCCCTCTAAACTTGTATAATCCTTTTCCTCATACATAAATCCTTCCACTCCGTTTGTCATGTAGATGCTCTAGGACATATGCTCTACAATTTTAGTACATCTTTCTTCAAAATAGACTGAACTAAGTTGGGCAATAAATGTCAGATGAAGACAAAATGAGTTCTGTGAAGTGACAGCATAACACTCTTAGACTTACAGCCCACTTTATGCAAGCCAACATCTTATTAAACTTTATTACTGCTGCTCACTGGTCAAAGAATTTAAATAACATGTGTATTAATACACCTCGATCAATTTCTTCCTAAGCATGTATGAACATATTTGAAATTCTGTGAATTCGAGCCACAGACCATCCATCACATTCTCCTTTTAAGACCTGGCTGCATCATAATACAACTGTAAGAGGACTGTAAAAAGCAGCAACAAAAGATGAACTCTATGTGGATACAGAATTATTTCAACCCATAACAACAGGAGAACAGTTAACTACCAATTGATTCCCCTCTACTAAGTATAATTGTTCCCCCTCCTCACCACGTTGCTTCAGTGAAAACATTGCTTATGTTATGCTTTTAAACACGTTTTTGGAAGGGTAAGGAAAGGACAACTTTGGGAAATTACAAGATCTTTGTTCTGCATGACAGAATTATGACAGAGTGTGAATTTGCATAAAGTTCACTTTCCTTCAGAGAAATTTAATTTCTCTGCAGAGGTTTATACTCCTTAGGAATTCAGAGACTGGATTTGCTTGGCTTTGTGCAACACTCACCATCTGGCTTCCTGCGTCCCTTCCATAGAAAAGTTTACTTTCCTGTCAATTCTGTGTATTTGAGATGGTTTTAATCTTTCTTCTGAGATCTTAGAAATGGCTCCACAGAGTCTGGCACGTAGCGGCATTTAGAGAACTTTGCTGAGTGAAAATTAGTCATTTATTGTGCTGTGTGCCAGCTGTACTTTTGCCTGTTGTGTCTGTTTTCCTAACTGCAGAGAGACCATTGAATAAAAGAACACAAGCATGAAAAACCCCTCTGTTCTTCACACACTGTGGATTGTGAGTGGGCTTGGAGACCCACCAGGATCTCATAGTTGCTTGCTTTCTACTATCTATTGAAAGGATAAGGTAAATCTTCAATACACAAAGTTGCTAAGGTATCATTTCTATTTTTGCCAGCATATCTACAAACACACACACCAAAAAAAAAAAAAAAAAAAAAGGTAAAATGTTTAAAATGTCAGCCTCCATATGACAGTGACTACATATGCAGCTTGTAGTCTCTCCTGACTGCTCATTTATTCCACACTCAAATCCAGGCCGTTTCCAGCCCTTCAGAGCCACTTTCTGTTCCCCTTCTCTAACCAAATGTCTCTTCCCATTTCCTCAGTTTTCCTTGCACACTCTCTCCATTACGAAGCTTATTCTTTACCTTCTCTCTAAGACCACTTGCAATGGGAACAACTTTTCTTACTTCACTCCATGAATAAATCTAGAAAAGCAGAGAAAAGGGGAAAATAAAAAGTGAAGTGTGAAACAACAGGGGAGATGATTAGAAATATGTCTATCTACAGACAAAGAAGTAGAGGCAAAGCTGGCAGCAAAGTTGCAAGGATGCTGAATGGAGCATCCCTCCTGGTAGGGGTAGGAAGGTGCAGTGTTGTGGGACAGGATGAAGATCCACATCCACATGCTGTGTTTGGCAGACGCACATTTCAGGTTCCCTCCACTGCCCTGAAAAATTTTCCTCTCTCTTCCACTGACAAAAGAAAAACATCTCATGAAAAAGCAGAAAACCTGTGAAACGGTGCCCCTGAGCCCTGTTCCTAGAGCACGTGGCCACGTACTTCGGGAGGAGCGGCATGTTTACTCACACGGAGCTCCGCAGGCTCTCCGTGGGCAGCCAACCCCCAGGTGAGAGTGGCAGCAGGAGCCAGCTCTGCGAAGAGTCATGCGTCTGACAGAAATCTCTAAGCATGTTGTTTAACTGACCTGGGGAAGTAGACAGCCTGCCTAAGGCTCCTGAATCCACGTTACTCAAGGCTGCTGGCTGAATGTGCCTCTACAAGCACTTGTATATGAAACTCTCCCCCTGTGTGGGCAGAAATAAAAGATTGGCAAAGCCCCGCTGGAATGGTGGCCTCTGACTCACACCGAGCAAACACGGAGGTGGATTTGGGTGCAGCAGGTTACTGCCGTACCTGAGGCCTGAAGCTGCACTTGTTTATTTGTTTACTGACGGGCCTGAAGCTGGAGTTTGTGCTCATTGCCATGCAAATGGGAGCTGCTGGGGCGGCGTGAATCAGCTCGGTGGCTCTTCCTCCTACAGGTCTGTGCGTCACGCTGCTTACCACCCCCATCCCCGTCCTCACGGGCAGACATTGTTTTCTCCATAAACACGGAGACACACGCAAGATGTAATGAAAATAAAGGGCATTTGACATGCGTGGTTACTTGCAGTCTAACACCAGGCGACCTGGGACACCAACACAGGGCTATGCTGAGCCACGCAAGGTCATAACGCTCAGCCAAGCGCCCTCATTACATGCAAGACAGTAAAGTAAGTAAGTTGTAAGTACGTTGACATCAAGTAAGATGTTGAGGAAGAGTTAGGAGGAGTGAGTTAAGAGTCTGTGGGTGAGAATTAAGGGGCAGGCTGGCATGGGGGATACTGCTGTGGGTGTCTATTACAGGCAACCAGATCATGATGAGGAAGTTGACGAGGCCTTCTATAGATAGCTGATTGCAGCCTCACGAACATCAGCCCTGGTTATTGTGGGGGATTTTAACTACCCTGACATTAGCTGGAAGGCCTACTCAGCCAGCCATCTGCACTCCAGGAGGTTCCTTCAATGCACTGATGCTAACTTCCTGATGCAAATGGTGGACGTGCCAACTAGGAGAGGAGTGCTGCTGGATCCTGTCCTCACTAACAAGGAGTGACTGGTTGAAGTGGTGAAGGCTGAGGGCAGCCTTGGTTGCAGCAACCATGAGATGGTGGAGTTTGGGATCTCATGTGGCAGGAACAGAGTACCGAGCAGAATTGCAACCCTGGACTTCAGTAGCTATTTTCACAAGTTTAACTCATGCTACAGGATGTCAAACTAATCATCAGAAATGCATAGGAATATGAATATCCATAACAAGATCTAGTGCATACCCCAAACTGGGACCATTTCCACCGAGCAACAAATATAACCAGTTGATCACAGGTTATCAGGACACCATTCAAAATGCAGGCTGCCTATATTTAGGATACTTTTCTCACAGACAAGTTCCACAGACTTGGAAAATAAAATGTCATTTCTGTACATACAGTATATAGAAGGAATTTCCTTGCTCATTTGTAGGAGTACCAAACAAACATCTGTATCCCCTGTACCAATTAGCATAAATATATATCTCTCTATATATATGCATGTTTAAGTAAAAAACACAGTAAAGGGGAAGTTATGCAGATAGTTTAAAATCCTTCAACCTTCCTTGCAGTACCTTTGGCCATCTGACTCACTCTCAGCCCAGTGGTGTGAGTGTTCCATGGATAACTGCTCATAAACCACATTCTTTTATCCATCTACCAAAAGCTACTGGTGTCTGGACAAGAACACAGTATTTGTTCATGTGGGTCTCCCCTCCTGTCAGGAATTTCTACCTAAGCCAGCTTTATGATTCAGATTCCACAGAAGTCCTGGTGTCCCTCATGTTCACTTTCACAAAAATACCTAATACAGTTTTCACACCCTTCTCCACCTTGCTCCTAAGGAGGAAGGGAAATCAAAGCCCTTAAATCCTTCTCTCACAGTGATAGCACCTTGCACTGTTCTGGCAGGTGCCCAACCATGAAGTATTTATGTTAAGTAGCACACATGAAGTAAGCACCCTACAGTAAGATCTGCCATTTTCACCAGCAGATGAAGAGCTCCTGCAGCTAACATTTCTGGCTTTGTTTCCTGCTCATAAGTTTTCCAATGTTACTACCTGCATTTTGTCAACTCCTCTGCTACATGAAAGAGATTGTGCGAGATGTGACCGATTTTCATCCTGGAAGAGAAGCCTGAGTCACCTTTCTGCTCCAACTGCGCTGCCTGGGGTTTTGCAAATTGTAGAACCAGCAAGCTGTCTTCTTCAGGTCCACTGGCTGTCTAGCCCTTTCTAAAGTCTAAGTTTTAACTTTACGTTTATTCTACAAATAGATTCACATGCTAGACTGTATGCTATTTATGCTCAAGAGTAACTATCTCATTCTTCCAAATTTAAAACGGCTCTTCTCAGAGAGCTCAGGTAGCAGTTTGCTGCAAGGAGGAATAACTGAACTTCACCTTCACCCTAAACATAACACTATTTCATGAAATCTCCTTTCAAAGACACCAACTTTAAACAACACATTCATATAGGCAGGAATATATATACATACACATCTCAAGTCTTATATTTGTATGTGACATACATGATATACGTACACAGTGCTTAAGCCACCTCTGGACCTGTTTTTCTGAAGCTCCTTTGTGTGGAGTCTTCTAGCTCTGCATTCAAATATCAAAAAAGGGACAAGGTTTCAGAAGCTCCCTTTGCACTGACTGTTAGCTGTGACAGGTAAGCAACCATCAAGGACTGTAAATTGTCAGTGGAAGCAGGCAGGTGCACAGCACTTTTGAAAAATCATGTATTTCAATAGGGGATAGGGCAGTATTCACAGCACCTAATTTTAGGAACTTAACTTCTGTTTCCAAGTTTGGCAGCTTTCTTCTTTTCCTTTCTTCTTCTTTTCTTTTCTTACCACCAAATAGAAATAGCTCCTAAATAAGGAGGTTTAGACATTAGAAATATGTAAAATTATATAGTATGAACAACCCTCCTTCTTTTCTTCTTCCAGCTCTCACCTCCCAGGAAGTACAACGTAAGTTCTTATTAAAACCAGTGTCAGATGAATATATTTCATATACAGACACACAATTGCTATACTTATACACACTCAAAGAAGGAAGAGAGAGAGCTGCCTGTAATTTGCCATTGCTTTGTTTAGTCTTGGGCACCAAAGCAATGGATAAAACAGAATTACCTTGGCACCCCAGGTACCATTGATCAGAGAAATGTGAAAGTATATCCCTGCTGGGTTGTGCGATTTCTGCATTTCGATGTCTCCTCAGCCTGTTCTCCTGAGCAAGTGGAGCAAGGAGAATACAAATGTCAACAAGTTACTGCATTTTACTTGTTCCCTTTTGACTTAATCCCTTTTTAGCTTTGTGAGCTTCAAGTAATTGCAAGAAGATGGTGGTGCTTTTGTGGCACAAAAGTCAAAAAATGTTTTGTTTGGATTCCATTGGGAAGGCCTATGCTTCTCTGTCTATTGAAGTCCTTGTTTAACTTCCCCTCTTTACACAGGATCTGACAGCATCTGGGACACACAGACGGATACTTCATATTTAAATTCTGGGGAGAGACAGCATCATCCTAACATCAGATATCACAGCTTCTTGGTATAATCCAGTTGCAGCTTCCTTTTCTTAACACGATTATAAGACTTACACACAAATTAGCAAAATTATTTGATGGATATTTTTTACTTTTTTTCCCCAAAGTAATTTCTTCCTTCTTCTTTCTCTTCATGGAAAAATTGTACAGGAAATAAATAAATTCTATTGGTCTCTCTGTAGAATTCAACTGAAATTTGTATTTTTCCTACAAAAATCTGTAAAATTTCTTTCAGCTGAAACAGTGTACACTGTTGTTTCCTTCACGTGTTTAGACCTAAGTCCATGGAATGGCAGTATGCTTCCGTATAAATGATATTTTGTGTTTATTAAACTTCACATAAATCTGGCTCAGAAACGGATTTCCATGAATTTATTCTTGGGTTTAGTCATCATTTATCTTAATGGTTATGAAAAGATACCTGTCCTCTATTTGCCCACAAAAGACAGACAATAAAACAATCCAAGTGCTGTACCTCTGAGCTGAAGATAAAATGCTCAAGGAGACACTTCTATTCCTGTTTCCAACTTTTCCCTCTGCCAGAGGACCCAACAGCATTGAACCCTCCTTGGGGAGGATTAAACCAACCCAGACTGTGGTGAGCTCAGACAGCTATTTCATGTATTAAAGACCTGTATTCTGATCAGCAGCTTAAATGACATGTTGGGAAATGACAATCTGTTGACCAAAAAAAATCTGAGAAAAAGTGGCGAAAAAATAAAAAAATAAATAAAAAAAAAAAAAACTATGCTGTTTAAATTAATCCTTCCTCTTTTTTTAGAAATACAAACCTTCCAGAAACAAAAACTGTCCTTTCCCAGTTCAGCCAGTTTCTTCACAGCTAATGCCAGCTGGAGACCTGACATTCAAAGAAGTGAGGAAAAAATTATCCTCACATCACCAGATAGGAGAGATTTCCAGCTGAAACAACAATTTCTTCATAGATTACAGATCTTGGAAGAACAATAATGTGAATTGTATTTGTACAGCAGTTGTCTCCGAACACCTTACCATACATTCCAGCAAAAGAGTAAGCAAAAAATAGCTATCCAAGTATGATTTAAAATCTTGGACCAATCTGGGTTCACAGAGTCTGACAAATAAGTCCATGAACAGAGAACATAAATACTAAATGCTGGGCACTCCAGATCAGTCCTCCTCATTTCTTGGAGCTGTGCAATAAAGACAGACCTTTAATGCCTTTAACAATATGCAATGACATTTGAAATTGAGTATCACCTTTCTATTCATTCACTTTTTACACAGGAGGCTCCTATGACAACAGTGCTACCTTCACAAATGCCTAGAAAGCTCCCACATTGCTGAGAGATTTTTGTCTTTAACCTTCATCAATACAGGCTTTAGGGATAGGAAATCTAGTTTGATGTATGCTTTCCTTTCTATCCTAATTAAGGGGAAGGGAGAGAAAGATGGGCGTTACAGGTCCCAGAGGGCTCTGGGGTTTAGCCCCTACCTATCTGTAGCTCAGAGCCCTCCTACCTGGCTGCTGGTCTTCTGAGCACAGGAGACTGAGCAGAGAAGCCAAGAGATAGGAGAATTTAACCGCAAATACTTCTTTACTTGAACCTTTGTATCTTAAACAATGCCTGATGTTCAATATCCACAGACATGGTTATTCTAGAAGCAGAGCAATTAGCTTTGATCTTTACATACAGCCACATGGGGAAAATCATTAAAAAGGGAACTACTTTTTTCCTGTTTTAATATCCATGAAACATAATGCAATGATACAAGTGATGTTTTAGTCTATTAATAAAAAACACATGAAAAGCCTAAGGAAAAAATACTTTACATGATACTATTTCACCTAACAAAAAAAAAAATCCCTGATAAATGCTAACGTTAAATACTGTCATAAGATCTACTTGAGGATTTAACCTCAAATGTTTGCTAATATTTATGTTTGTACTTAAAAAAATAAGAAAAAGCAACACCATACCATTGCAGCATTCTCCACGATAAAGGATTTGTTCCAGAACTAGTACAGAAACAGAAATGCTTGATGGAACTGAGCTGAACTCCTGTATGCAGTATCTATCGCCCTGTTCATACAAGTAAATTCTCATTATATTACAGATTTTGCCACAGAATAAATGTAAGCATTCCTTGTAAGTATGTGTGTTTCACAGGTGAGAAAGTAGTGTAACAAATTCACCAGAAGATACTATTTACATAAAGTCTTTCACATAAAAAGTCTTCTTAATTCTTTCATTACTCTTATTTCTAAGGTCTACAGGATTTTACCTTCAATAAATGGATTTTCAAAGCCAGCTGTGGTCACATCACAAAGTTCTGAGAAAACTATTAAAATCTGCTGCTGCTGTGTGGCTGTTAATAAAGGCAACTTTACTTACTGTATGCAAGCAATGCCATGCAGACAGCAAGATCTGCCATGCCACCCAGCCATCTGTACCTATTCCAGGAGGCAGGATGAAGGCACAGGATTCAGCTGTGGAGGTCCCTTCCATCAGGGAAAGGATTCCCTTGATATCTGTGGCTGAGTGAAAGGAATGGCCACCCGTACTGAGAGGTTATCTACTCATTTCTCAGCAACACAGGCTATAGCAGCACAGGCTATAGCTCACGTGCAGCTGACATCTGTGGCCAACTTCATTTTATAAAGAAAAGCCAAGTCATGTGACCTCAGACCTTTGTTCTAGCAACCCCATTTCTGGATGCAGGTTCCACTTTTGTTAGACTTGCAGTTTCAAGATGCTGGATTTGCCACATACTCTCAACTAACTGTAACAATGCATTTGGGGGTCACAGCCTTGGGTCTGCACTAAGTTAGGTAATGAAGGAACTTGACTTCTCACACCTCAACTCCTCTATAGAAAAAAAAAAAAAAAAAAAAAAAAAAAAAACTAGTTTCTATATCATTTCTTCATTTGATGCAAATTATCATCAGTTACTTCATCACTCATTCAAAGAGACACCACAGAAGCCACCACTTTACTGGAATGCATAAAGGCATCTTTAGTGCATAAAGGACAAAGAAAATACCCTCTGCAGGTCTGCTATCAGCACCTCTAAAACAAACTAGCAGATGGAAAGTGTAGCAGTCTCTCCTTTGCTGAGCCAGTCACTGCTGCGCTATTGGAAGTCCTCTAATCAGATTTGTTCTTATTCTTTCCAGGACTGCTGAGTCTCGTCAGCAAAAAAATGTTCAGAAAATGCTAACATTCAGCATTTTACGGTCAATTTGGTGTTTTCATTTGAACTACCTTTTGCAACCCATGTACCTTCCTCCAGAATGTGGGGGGGAGGGAAGAACAAAAGAAAAAAACATACTGACTAACCTTGAAAATAAATTTGTTAAGTTTTAAAAACACCTAAGAACTCCTGAGGTTGTGAAGCAGCAAAAAATCTCGTACATATATTCTGACCTTATATATACTTTGTGACAGACATCTGTTTTATAAGTTAAGGACTAACAACAACAGAAAAGGCTGGATGCTAGCAGAGCTGCGAAAAAGGAGTCAAGGGTCTTGCACAGTTGGGCTGGGCAGGTTCCTCAGCATCATCATACGAACACCTCAGCCACCAGGCCACACAGGCTACTCTAATTTCCTTAAGAGAATAAAGGGGAGAAATAAACATACAAGTGAAAGAGGTTGTTACAATTAACCAGGACATTTTGAACCAAACACATCAGTTGAAGCAAAACAAAAGAGATGAAGTCCTACGGGTCTCTCTTTCCATCCTGGGTTTTTAGGAATCCCATCATCAACTGTCACTGAATACAAAAGACTGTAAGAAGGAACGTGTAGTAGCTAGATAGTGTTGATTTGTTACTTGACAGGAAATACAGAATTGCATGCACCAAGACCTATATTTATGAAAAGGTTCCTTACATACTCCTTTAGTAGAATTATAAATGCCAATGTCCTAATAATCCACCCACCTCACTTTTATCCAAGAAGCAGTTGTCTAACCTGTGTCATTCTATTTTTCAGTTAGCTACAGGAAAAAAAAAAAAAAACTCTCAATTTCTTTTTCTATTTAATACTGGAAACAGAGACAAGATAAATATTTTTGCTAATGCGTAATATGAGAAAAACAGGAATATTTCTTCATTTTCCATTTATTATTTATTCATATATTCTTCACAGGGATGTCCTTCTTCCCCTGACACAATATGCTATTGATGTTACATGCAGTGCATAACATCTGAAAGGTACTGCAGGGTTTAAAAATATTCTTATCAATAAGGTTTTTGGCATAAACCTCTAATTCTTGGAATATTTACTACCTCTGGAATAACAACTTTTCCAGGTGAAGAGATGCATTATTATCTAAATCACAGCAATATCGAACAAAAGGATATGCCACAAGTGCCATGAGGAAGATTAAAAAAAAAAAAAAAAAAAAAAAAAGTAAAAGATTGTATTTTATTTGAACCAGAAAAAGCCTTGCAACAAATAAAAGACAGGATTCATTTACAAAACCAAGTTTTTGGTTAAAAAAATAAAAAACTTTCAGAATCGCTCATATATGACGGTATAAATACATAGAGCCTGTGGATTCCTTTCTCTTACTGCCTGCTATTTCCTGGACTGTTTACAACATGTGCACTTCAACTGCTGCCTACGTTTGGATGAAATACAGAGCAAGAATTCCCATATCGTTCTCTTTTCCCTCTTGCCACCTGTCACAGGCTTCTTCCTACACACAAAGTACCATTAGTATCCAGTATGCTTGCTAATTTCCTGTCAGGCAGCTCCTGGGATTTACTTAAAGAGTTAGAAGTAGGAGGAGGAGGAGTAAAGAGCTGCTTGTTTTCCAAGCTTCTTTTCATCCAGGCTATTTTCCCCATAGGAAATCATGCCTACTGGACTATCTAATTGGACCCTCTCTCCAAATGTAATGTGGTAAAATATAAAATATTACAAATTAATACAGTAATAGTAACTAGCAGCAAGTGAAATGAGCTGCTGCCCATTTGGCATCGACTCCCTGCCTGCCCTGAGATCACCTCACCACAGAGGAAGACTTGAGGCTGCTTTGATGGTGTTGCTGTCTGACAAGATGTGGTCTAGCAGCTCTCGCATCATTTAGAAAGGCTTGGAGCTAAAACCTGGGGCCTGTTCCCCATAGAAAGCAAGGAAAAAATCATTTAAAATAATAATAAAACAAAGAAACAAAAAAACAAAGGTCATGCAAGACAGGTTAAAAAAATCCCTATGAAACCAAAACCTTTAAAATTGGTGGTGTTGGGGGCGACAATGTTTACAGACTTACCAGAGCCCTGCATGCACAGTATCAGGTACCAAAGGCCAAGAACAGGAAGGCTTCAGTCACTTCCCAATCCAAGGAGGTCTACTGAAACTGAACAAGACAAATCATACAGGCAAATGAACCTAGATTCCTTACAAAGCATAAAGTAACCTCATCTGTTTTAAAAGTCACATGAAAAAGCTCCCCATCCATTCCCAGAGTAGGAATCAGTGGTTCTGATTGATTTATTCATTCTCCATATATCATTTCTAAAAGTGCTGTGAAACCACAGCCAAGGTGATGCCACTGGTTAACTACGTCTATGCAGAACTTGGGAGATAAAATGATTCCAATATCAATCTCTTTTTCCAGTTTCTCACTGAAAAACACGGCAATAAATTGCAGACAATTCACTGCAAGGCTAAGACGTAACGTTGTAAAAACTTCTGTAAAGCTTCAGTACCAAATTTAACTCCAGTGATAGGCTGTATCACAGGGTCCTATTGCTGAGGCAGGAGATGGCTGTGCTAAATGGTAGCAGCAAATCAATTAAAAGTTGCGGTAAATAGCACAATCCCTTAAAAGCCTCCACTGTACCAACATGGTAATGCCCAATGTTCTATTTGGAAATAAGATATGAATACCCTACGAGTGCATTTTCAAGCTTTGATTAAGGATAAAACATAACTGAGTAGTAACTATGGCCGAGGAGGTTTAAGGAAGCTTCATGGAGGCTTTGTTGTAAGAATGTTTACAGCACTGCTGTCATATTACAACTCTCTGCTCTTCCGTGCGCAAGTCCTCACACTAATAAGAACCCATACTTTGGCATACAATGAAATACCAGCCGCCTGTCTGGTAGCCCATGCCCGCTGCGAAGGGGAGGCACGGCGTGTTCAGTGGAAGCGCCCCAGCCCCTGAGGCAGCAGACAGGAGCTGGGGAGCATGAGCAGGAGAAGCAGAGGTGGGGCAAGGGCCAGATCCTGGCTCTAGGGCTGCACTGCCATGCCACAAGCCGCTGCCCCAAAGTGCTGCCCTGGGTTACGGCTGGCAGTCACAGCACAGAGCCATGCGCCTGAAGGCACGCAGACAGAGCTGTGCACGTACTCACACCTCTCCATGGTGGATGCTCTGGAGCAGCCTTGTCCAAGGTTTGACTGAGCCACGGCAGGACATCGACACCAGCCTGGAGGATGCCAGAGTGGCAAGGAGGTCATTCTGCCCAAGACAGGCTTTTGTGCTCTCCGGAGTTCGCGCTTCTACATCTCTTACCTGTTGCATCAAATAACTATTACTGAAACGATGAGCAGGCAGGAATGGTGGAGCATAGCCTGCTTCTGCAGTCCAGAGACTGTGTGTGTGAACACTGCTCTGCTAAGGCCTGCACACAGCAGGAAATACTATGTCCTGTGGTTCGCACAGAACCCGAAACATTCGGGACACAATTTCTGTACTTCAATCTTAGGGGGTGAAATATTAACACTTTAATCTGAGATTAGCATACATTTATATGATGTCTTCCAAGAAAAGGCAAGAGTATAATTATGTGTGATACTTGCAGTTTGGATGTTAGAGAACTACCACCTTATTAAAGAAGACACTTTATAAACCTTGGGAAACAAAGAAAACCAAAGAGACAAGGTGATCTCAGCATTTTCAGAGACAGGTCTTTGAGCTGCAGAAAGTTACACAGAGCTCAGCATCAACAAACCCCACACTAAGCCCCCCGTGAACACTCCTAAAATCAAACAAACAAACTTTACAGCCTGCACCAACAGAGGACTCCTGTTCCCAGCGAATGCAAGCACGCTGTTTGCTCCAGTCTGCTACAAAAGAACACAGCTGAAAAGATGAAAAGAACTCCGGATAAAGTTTCATCATCTTTCATCTAGACGTGGAAAATTATGGCCAGCTAATAATCATGAAATGAATCATGTTCCCCCTCAGTACAGGGCCTGTTCTATAAATAAAGAATAAACAGTATCTGATCCTGGCAAGAGCGCGTGCCCCACACCGTGCCCCATACGGCGCTCCCTGGTCCTTCAGTTCTGCAGGCAGAAGGCATGTTCTCCTGCGTGCTGGGAATAGCCCACGCGCAGGACCAAGTGCAAATACATTAAAGGCTCTGGCAGCCCATCTGCAGATCTCTCTTTTACTGAACTGCACAACAAAACAATAAAACACATTTCCCTCTTTATCACGAGCATCAGCCCCGCTGGAATTTAATGCACTCATCCCTTTATGCATTACAAAGTTTACACCCAGCTTCGGTGGAACAGATGGGGACAATACAGAATTAAGCAGAGGCAGAAAACACAGAGATGACCACAGGCTAACAACACACATGCAAGCATGCACACATATATATTTTATAACCTCAGTACATCCCGCACTGCCAATTACTCATTTAAGGATTTGGCAGCAAAAGCACCAGTTACAATGACCACTTTTTTATTGCATTCGTTTTTAAGTTTAATATATCGATTTCACAGAAGTGTGAGCAATTTAAAGACCCAAAATTCCAGCACGCTGCAATGGAAACCATTTTTGTGCGCATCTATGCAACACCAAGAGCAGTACAACCCCAAGAGCAATTGGAGCCTTTGTGTACAGCTACAGTAGATCTAAATATATACTCACACCCTTTCTAGGCAATTTTTCTGTGACAGAGATTTAGGTCATAGGCTTACCCGTTTTAGATTAACAGCTTCTGTCCAGCTCCTTGCAGAGCTACCAAGGATCCAAGGGCACCACGTCGAAGACTGTGTCATTTTAAAACAATTTTAGTGTAGAGGCTAAAACATTAAAATCAAGAGCTCCTGCTTGTGCTTCTAAAGTGGCCATCACACATAACACCTATGTATTAAAAATACACTCTGCCACTAACAAGCAGAGAATTAGGAATAGCAAAATTGGTACACCAGTAAGACTGGGGGGGGGGGGGGGAATAAGCCATTTATGTGGGGTTTGGGGGATTTGATGTTTTTTGTTTAAACCAGAAGGCAAGAAATAAAACTGATATATTTGTTAAGATTGGGTTTTAGTGTTTTGGGTTTTGGTTTTGTTTGTTTGTTTTGAACAGAACTCTGTTACATGTACAAAGGTGGAACATACATAGCAAGGACATCATCCTTCTCCTCCTAGGGAAGCATACCTGTTGGATACAGACACATGCTCCCGACTCACATGCAATCATTATGTCTGCCACTGCCCTGCTACCTGTCTGCTTGCCAGCTGTTCCTCGATGCAACCCCAAGAACTGTGGCTATCGTGTCCTTCCCTGCTGCTCAGACTAGCGTTCGGCACCATCTATCTCATCAGCAGTGAGCTCACACTACCACCAAAAGCTCTCTCCTCCCCGTGACAAGGCTGCCCTGAAGGATCCCAAAGCACGTGCAGGGCTCCCCCAGGGTCTCCACATCACTTCTCACCTGAAGGGCACCAAAGGACTCAAACCACGGGGAGAAGAGAAGGGCACCTGCATGAACAGCTCTCCTGTGAACCCCTAAAGCTATGGAAAATGCCAGAATATTTTATAGTTAATGAAATTACATCTTTTTCATTTTTTTTTCTCCCTAATGTAAAGGCATTCCACAAACAGGAGAGCAAACAGCACAAAGCTGAACACATTCTGCTTTGAACTTCGTGGGCATTTCTTGTAGAAACAGTCACTCTACGCAATGCAAAATCTTATAAAATCTTAATTGGGCAAAAATTAATTAAATGCATCAACTAAGCACATGAATAGTCATGTATTCTGTGCACAAACCAGAATGAGCATATACAAATTATGTTAACTCTATATATTCTAGATGTTCACATAATTTCTATATGTAATTATCAAATTTGTCATGCTAAATGTGATATAAATCCCATTTTATCTAAAATGCATCACAAAAGCCGTGTTTCTGTGCCACAGTGTAAAATTATGCAGGTTACATTTTGCTTTCCTTGCATTTCATTCTGGAAATAATTTGAGATTCTACAGTAAAAGGATTTAATGCAACAAGTTTTTACCTCTTAAAAGTGTCATACAGCTAGAGAGATCAGAGCCCTAGAGGCAAACTTTTCAAAAGCATTTACAATTATTAGCTTATCACTTTTTAGGACCTCCAAATTCATACCTGTCACAAATACACTTTGAAACAATAGCAATATCCTCCTCTTTCCTTTTCAAATGCTAAAGCGATGCTTTATAAAACCTTTTTGTTCTGCTCAAAAAGAAATCAAAGTAAATAAGGAGAAATGTGTAGGTCTTGCACCGCGCTGGAAGCAGGACTGAACTTGTTAATTTGATGAATTGTCACAGTTAGGCTATAAAGTGCAGAAAATGTCTGTGGCATACAGTAAGAGGAGTTCTGGAATTTACAACTTCCCACTACCACTTACTTTGAAAACCCACAGTCAGCAGTAACTTCCACGCCAGAAAGCTAAAACTCACATTATTGTTTTTCATAGTCAAAGGAGGTGATAATGTGACTGCTATTAAACAAGGCTACTTCTCATTCGATTCCATTCCTACAAAGGCCAAGACAACTTATGTTTTCCATACTATCCCATGATGTCACAATCACAACCCCCCTCTTGTAGCCATACAAATCCAAACAAATGTATTATTTGAAGCCTTAAACATATGCCTCTTCTCATGATCAGGATCCTACACATAGGAAACTTGACATTTATTTTGGTATACTCATATTTTTACAGCTGCAATAGATGGGCAGTTACTTTGAGCTAATATGGCATGTTGAGAAGTCTACACTTTTAGGATCATTTACCTAAATAACTACAGCTTGTTACACGGTGCACACCAATCACAAGTTTGCTCCCCAAGAATGCAGGAATCTCAAATCCTGCCAGACTCCTTTTTTCCTTACCCTGCAGTGGACAGTTTCCTAAACAAATCTAATTGATTCCCATCTGCACCGAGCACAAGTGTTTGACTACTTCTCCATAGAGCGATAGCTGGCGATAAAAATGAAGCCCATTTCTCCTTTCCCTCCTGTATTTTCTTGAATCACTGCCATGACTAGCTTTATTCTGATTTTCGTATAAAGAACACCTCTGAGAACAGCTCCCAGAATCCACCCACACATTTTGGGGTAACAAAAGGGGTCCTGCTTTTATTTCTATTCTGTCAGCGTGTAGAGCAGCAGTCCTTACTACCAGTTGCTTCTATCAGCAATCATCAAAAACCACAAACACCAACTTTTCTGCGTTTAAATGCAACTTACATACCTCGTCTTGCTGGTAATCTCTGAACAGACAAAATTGCAGGTTAGCTGGCTAGGTGAATTGCCCCATTACCATCTTCCCTGTGAATCAAACTGAGATTCACAGATTAAGCATTACAACACCCAGGTTCTGTAAGGACACCTGGGTGTGCCTATCATGCCCCAGCTGCACAGCACAGCCATGCAGCACCTACACAGTACCGGGAGTCGGTCGCCTGGGTATATCCCTGGCTCCCCCCAAGAAAGATTAAAACTGGGGTTCAGGGCTTCTCCTGAGGTCAAAAGAGTGCCCTGGCATCTGCTGTCAAAGGTAACAAGTGGTGAGCACCTGAAAATAGAAGAAAAGGGGGAAGGATAAGTGTGTCTTTAGAAAAAAATTAAGGTCATGGGACTTAAATATTTTTTCCAACAAGCAACAATTTGCACACTGGAGATACAATGGTGCGGGTATTGAGCCACATTAAGAATGGGCCTTCAGGGCACCTCTTCTCTGCCTGTCTTCTGATGGAAATCAATGTGATATATACACACTGCACAAGTTGAATTGCATCCTCCATTTTGTGAGGCAGCAAATACCTTCTTCATCGATTTCATCTCATCTTCGCTTTTTCATTTGTTAGAAAACAAGGGCGGTTGCATGTTCCAGCCCCTGAGAACATTATGCTGCCACAAAGATACAAGAATCAGGTATAAGCAGCTTGAATCCCCAGACATCTGGAGCCTTCTTTCTGCTCAAGTAAAGACAAGCAAAATAAGATTGAGCTGCACTGCCTGCTGCATGGCACATGAAGTGATGCAAGATTATCACTTCAGAGCCCTATTTTTGTCAGCTTTAGCTGAACTCTAGAGTTATTTGGTTATACATCGTGTTCCATGTACAGTGCTTGAGAATGAGTGCATGAGAATGATTTAATGCGCAAGCATTATTAATAGTATCTGGAGGCAGTTGTTTTTGCCTTAAACAGTAATTAAGTGGGTGCTGGACTCGTTGGGGGAATTCTGATCTTAATCCAGCAAAGCATCTTAAGAGGTTGAGGCTTCTCATATGCTTAAAGCTGAGCATATGCAAAAATATTTTGCCAGGCTGCAGCTTTTAATAGCTCCACATACGTTTATAATTAACACTCTGTGATTATTTTTCATTATTGGATTTTTGTGAGAACTGCAGGAGATCTGACAGACCTGTCATCGTCTGCAGTCCCTCAACAAAAAGAATGAGGCAAGCCCATATTAGTGACATTTAAGACCATTTGAGTCTGGTAACAGCAGAAATCCAAGCTGTAAAGGAGACGATTTTACAGTGCCTGCTCAATGAAACAAGGTATAGTTGTGGTGGTGATCAGAATAGCTAACTACGGCAAGAGAGTCACCTTGCTAAATAGCTGGATGCTACCCAGTACTAAAATTGCCAGGGCTCTCACTTATTTACTTAGCTGGCGATCACTGATGGGATTTGTCCTTTGAAGTTTTATGCAAGTTTGACTTGAAGTTGTACTTATAGGTGCCCTGAAACGGGAGCCTGGGAAGGACAAATGGCATGTGCCTCCTGCTTCCCTGGAAGAGGGGGAGATGTCTGGGGAAACCCAACCAACTCCCTCCATCTGAAGCTAATTTTAACTTAATCTCTCTCCTCTTTTTTTTTTTTAATATATTCCAATGAGCCAAGTATCAAGGTGACAGGTTTTCTTCAAATCAACACATGCAGCAAAGACACAATACACAACGGTGATATACACACACGCTCTGCAGCTGTAAAAGGGACTGCACCACCCATAGGAATGCATCTCCTCCACTCAGTCTAGCCAGCAGAGGTGGCAGAGGAAGCAAAGGACTTTAGAACAACTTCATAAAGGAAGAATGTGCCCAGGCTTCCCCAGAAGCATACAAGTTGCTGGCATGCAGGTCACCCCATCTTTGTTGTAGCTATTAGATGTACAGATCATGGCAAAACAAGCAACACCCCACAGGGCAGCCACCTTCTGAATTAAGGTCTCAGAGGAAAGTCTGCTGCAAAAAGAGACTCTCCCTTTGCACAGCCCCCTGGTTACCTTCCACTGTTAGACGTGGGGAGGAGCTGGGACAGTGCCGTGGCACAGGGAGCACACGTGGCTGTATGCCGAGACCGAGTTTATACCTTCACTGCAAACAATAGCCATGAGAACACATGCATGCCTTTTGTTTTACAGTGCAAGCGGGAACATCCATCTGTATATTAAACTCTTCTCTTACATCCTGCCTACCATGCCACACCAGCTTTCAGTGCATGCATATTGTTTAAAAAGAAGCAATTCCATCCAAAGCAGTTCTCATTACCAAAATTATTCCAGCTCTGTTCAGCTACATTCCTTTCTCTCATACAGAAAGAGGGATCAGCACAGACGGAAAACTGGTGCGAGCACATGGTAAGGTACGGATGAGAAGGCAGGAGAAGACTTTGGAGGGAAGAGAGCTCTCTACCCCCATCTCTTGATCAATGCGGGGAGAGACGCAACAAAGGCACGCAGCAGAAGTTTTGCTACCTGCCCATTACCAGCTCTCTGACAAGGACAAAAAAAAGTTTAATTTCTGGTTAAATTAGAGGGGTAACTGAATCTTGTCCTAACTGAGTGACCACACTACAACCAAGAGGGCAGGATGGTGGAATTGAAATCACATCAAAACCAGAGGGAGAAAAGGGTGGCCCCTGGCCAGGAAGGAGGATCTGAGTCTGCTGGAGACTTCTGTATGGACTGATTTCCTACCATGGTGTGATCACAGAATGTATTTGATAATTATTTCCCTATAGTTCAGGAGCAGGAACAGAAAGAAGCCTTATTCCATACACCAAGGGAAGAGTTTCTAGGAGCCATCTCTTTATGCCATCAACATCCTGGGATGGGATTGCACAAATGTATGCCCCCCTCAGAATTACCACATCATTGAGACCAAATTATATGATTTCATTACCTGTATAACAACCTGAGTGGAGTCAGGTGCAAATCCCGGTTTCTGCTGTTGGGTTTACCTGTAGTGCAGCATTCCCGACTCGGGAAGCCTGATCCTCTGTAAACACCACAGACAGAAGATGCCAGCTCCAACAGCAAAACCTGCCCAAAGAAAATATTTCCCTAGCCTAATGTTTTGATCACAGGCCATTACAAGTGACAAATTACAGTCAGCAACAAGATTTTGGAAAACAATATGTGTATATACTTTTAACCTTACAAGTCTGAGCAGAAACGAGTGTTTTACTGGCCAAAATAGATGAGGAATGTCTGACTATAGTAAAAGGTGCATCTCATCTTATGCCTCACTCCCTGAAGCCCACTTAATAACAAAGATAAATACTGAGGTGTGATATACCCAAGTTAAATATAGGGTGCTGCAATCTATAGCATTTTGTTCTCATAAGTGGGAAATATATATATATATGTGTGTGTGTGTGTGTGTGTTTTTGGTTCATGAAGCCAAGACAGAAGAAAAAAATAACAGCAATAGCATGAGACGCTGGTCATCTTTCAGTGGAGAAAGTTTATTTTCAAGTGCTCTAATATACGTAGACATTCAGGAATCCAGGGAAGGAGTCCAAATAAACACATCCTGACTGAAAAACTAAACCAAAAACTTTGGATACACAGGGAAAATATATTGAACTGATAGAGAAGCACTCAAATTATGTGGTCATGCATAAACCCCTCCAAGGCTCTGTTTTGTCTTTTGATCGTTGTAGGCCTTTTAGCAGGGCTCCATCTCACATTAATACCAAATCTAGGAACTTTGTTGTTTTAAGAACGGCTTCTTGGTGCCAACCAGCTAGAGATGTCCAGCTCTCTAAGGAAAAAGACATCTTAATCATCAGTCAACTCTGATCTCCGTCTTATTGACATGCAGAAAAAGAAACCCTTGCTTTTAATAATAGGGCTTCCTTTCATGCAAAGATAGCGGAGACTTTCAAAAGATAAATAATTCATGGTCTTCCAAGCTCTGAGAATAAATTTGTTCCTTTCCTGTTTTGCTCTCCTTCAAGATATGACATCTTAGGCAAGCAGGGAGAAGGAGACTGCTCTTTGCTTCTAAGGATATAAACACACTCAATGTTTCATTCCCCACTGCTACAAAACTATAAGATCAATAGACAAGCGCTGAAAAGCTTTTCCCACCAGGCAGAGTCTGTGCCATCTAAATAGTCTCTCAACAGATATAATCTCACAAGCAGCAGCAACAAAGGAGCATCTGACGCATGGCTAGGGAGCATGCTCGGGATAATCTCACATGGGGGACAGCTCCACAATAAGACATCAAGTTAATTAAGCTTGATCGTATCAGTGACTGGTGACCTGTAGCTCTGTCTCCATTCTTTTAAGTTTTATCTAAACTCTAAGGGGACAAGGGAAAGTTGTTTTACTTACTGTTGTGACATATTCTGTAAACAAGAAAAAGAAATGTAGACCAGGTTGAATAAAAATGCAACATACTCCATCCAGAAAGCTGGGCTGTGTTTCAATGGGCCTAACACAGCATAATAAATAAATAAATAAATAATAATTAAAAAAAGCCTGGATAGAGCAATGTCCAGTTTTCACCAGAGGCTGACAACACTGGCAAGCTAAGCACTGGTGCTCAAAACTCAGCAGGGCTGTTCCTGTGCACAAGAGTCACTCCATCACTCAGCCCAATTGCATTTGTAAAGGACCCAAAATTCAGCTTGGAGATGATTCTCATGTCTCCTGTTTGTAGCATGGCAGGAATCACCTGGGTTCAGGTTTATTCATGAACCACAAGAAGTGGAGGCATTAAGATAAAAGCTGCCATCTGGCCAGGCCAGGCCAGCTGGAAGCCCAGGAAAGTGTTTCTCACAGGGAAGGAGGTGATCCTGGGGGATGATGAAGAACACCAGAACAAACATCCCTATCCAGCCTGCAGGACTATTCCCTAACACACCCTTAGTCAGTCTTTGGTCACAGTTCACATTTATAAAGAACGGAGGTTTCCATACTTGCTTTTAAGAGCTCCCAAAGCGTTATGCAGACAGGTTGTTGCCAGCAGCCACAGAACAGCAAATGTAAACACAGTTCTGCATATGACAGAGTAATATTTTCTAATGATAATTTTAAGCAACTTATCCCTCTTCAGGAGACTGAAAGCACATTAAAATGAATGATTTGCTGACCGAAAAGGGAGTAGTGTCATGTGAAACTTATAGCTGCTGAGCGCAAAGTAATGTTGGGGAGGATGGGGAATGAAATGACTGTGTAAGTGATAAGTCATTAATTTGCACCTCAGTGCTGAGGATGAATTATTTTCTACAATGCTGACAAGAGAAGCCATGAAAAAAATTTCTGCCAGACATTTTTATAATGACTGTTATTGTCAGCACTTCTAATCCAGTTAAGAGTCTACTCAAGTGATGAAGGAAGTGAAAGATAAGGCTTCCACAAACACAGGCCACCCTATGAACCAGTCTGCTGATTCAGAAACAACTGTATCAAATAGTGTGTGCTGGTATCCACAAAACGACAGCTTTAAAAACACGGCATTATGAAAGAGGAAAAAGCAAAGAAAATCCAATGGCTGATTGCAAATACTTTGCATGACACCTACAATCATGTTTCTGAAAAGTAGTGAGGTTTGAGGACAGAACAGAGGGGAGAGCTCTTGAGTGACAAAATGACACCCACAGCTGATTTATTTGTAAGCTCTGGGAGCAGAGGTTCGGATACATTATTGAAATGGTACTGAAAATGCATTCACTACTCCTCTTCACAGCAATCCCAGTTCCAAAGCAAGGAAGTTTTGCCAGCTTTGAGGATTTATCTTCACCATGGTGTGCATGCTCACGTGGTGGAAGAAGAGGTGTGTGTCTTTGCTATTCCCTGTTCACTCCTTGTCCGTTTGTTGGCTTTGCTCCCACCAGCACAGCAAAGGTGAGGGGAGAACCCAGCAAGGCCAAATTAAGCTCTTTTGCTCAGCACACCATACACGTTATCGATCAGGTATTATGGCATGTATTCAGCAGCAGTCCCAACAGCTTCGGTCCCATCTTATTTCTGCCAACTCCACACCACTAGGACTGTGATACAACTACTACCCACACCGACTACATCAAAATTAGTTCAGGTAATCCTATCCCTACAATACCCATTAAAATCTAAGTGCATCCCCTGCTTCAAAGACACTGGGCTGACAATGCCCAGCACCTCACCAATATAGTCAAACAGCCTCAAAAATCATTATTTTCCTTCAGCAATTTAAATGTCTGTGTGTTTTTATAAACACACACATATATATGTAGCACTGCCTTCTTAACCAGTACAGATAAATATAATAAGGCAGATACTCTGCTGTGTGCACCCATCAGCACTGTTTTTCAGCCAAATCTTCGTTCCAGGTTTTTTGCCAGCGTATCTGTGTCTGTCAGGAGCGTGATCTGGAACCAGACGACGAGCGTCAGGAAAAGCTGGCAGGGAGGACGCAAGCTGTGGCAAAACTCTACTCAGGCCACCCAAGTTTATTCACTTAGAGAGAAGAAATAAGACAGGCTGACAGAAGTACAGCTTTACCACAGCCTTGCCATGTATCAGATGTGCCATTATAAGCTGAACGCTGTTATAGATCTGACCCGAGCAGAAAAGCAGAGCAATTCATGAGAAATTAATTTCACCAGATGACTAGAAGGGCCTTTCGCTTCCCAAAGAGAGCACACTTTGTCAGGTCACCGGGGCTCAGCTAATTAGAGCTGCTTCCTTCTCTTCCAGGACTGAACGTATCAAGCAAAACTGGTTAGAAGGAAAAAAGTTTTCAGAGAAGAAAAGGTATCAATTTCAGACTCTCAACATTATTTTCTGTCCCCCATCCAAATGTCTCTCTAAAAAAAAGGGGGGGGGGGTAGAATTTGTAACCTTGGTAATGAAGTCTGCAGAGGTCAGTACTAGATAGGCTGCAACTGCTGATTCACTGTCTGTGCAAAGGGCCCTTAGCAGCTACTTGTTTTTTGGGATTTCCAGCAGCTCAGCCAGCACCCCAGACAAATGACCACTGTCATTTGGGCAGCGGGTGCAACGTGCAACGCATCCTGGTCTTGCACCATGCACGCCACAGGCTCTGGCTACGCGGACACCAGCAGACCTGCAGTTCCTACAGACCTGCAGTTACAGCTCCAGCTTCTTTCCCAACTACAACCCATGCACAGTGCAGTCAGCCTACTGATGCCATGATTTCAGTACATGTAAACACATTTTTGCTCAGGATTTCGCAAAAGAAATTAAGGAAACTTCCTGCCCTTTGAATCTCCCTAACTCTCTCTCAAGTTTGGATCACCCCAGTTCAACACACACTCTTAACACATGGCCATGCTTGTACCATCCCCTAAAAGATGTTTTTTCCTGGATTTACACCTTGTGTCATGAGGTGCCTTCATTTCCCAAAGGAGGAAAGTCTTTCCACATTTCTCTGTCTGTTGAGGACTTTGTTAATGCAGTTTTACACAAGTAGGACAGGGTGTTTTCTATCAAAGTAAGGCCAAAATGTCCACAGTATATCACATTCTGTAGTCTGGTTTTCAAAATCAATAATGCCATGGCCCTTGCATTTTTCTCCGGCTTTTTCCGATGTTTAACAGTTTTGTTCTTACATTACCGACTGATGACTATTTCTCCAAATTGACACTGTACTTCCTTTCCAGATCTCATCATTTCTCTCCTAAACTGCTTTCGCCCCAGCCTGCAGCACATCACTGTCCGAAAAAACTGGCTACAACAGCCCCGGGTAGCCAGTATCCAGCACTGTATCCGCTCCCCTCAGATCCTTCCTGGTGCAGAAATCCTTTCAAGTTATTGTCTGAAGAAGTCTTTTTGTGTTAACTGTTCATTCTACAGAACTTGTTCTCAGAAGGCACCCAGGGTTGAGAAACAAGTGGCTGTGGAAGAGCAGGTCCACCTCTCTGTTGTTGTATTGTGGAACAAGACAGTCCCTATTTCAGCTTCATTGCTTAATCATCCTGTTGTCTTTGATTAATATAATTGGGTTGCACTCTTTCTTCATACACTTACATTTATTCAGTGGAAAATGACAATGTAGAACAAGCTTTAAGACAACAGGTTTTACTACTCAGGATTAAGCAAGCTAACAACAACAACAACAAAAAAAAGGAGTTTCTCTGCCAGGAGTTATGGGACTCCAGAGGGTATTTACACACTGCACTGTTTCTGGCTGCAACTCCAGGCTGTATCCAGAGCCAGCTGAAGCCTGCCCTGTGCCTCCTGCCAGCAGACCCTAGGCAGTATTTCACTGATAATTTAACTGTTTCCAAGATCAAGCCAGACCTGGAAAGTAATTGATTCCTTGTGTGCTAGAATAATTAAAATAAGCAAAATAGAGGGCTTTCTGAACAGCCTTGAGGGACTTGGGGCCCTTTCCCTGAAACCACATTAAAAATAGTTCTGAAAATATTTAGACAAAAAAAGTCCAGAGCATTTCTCACAAGCGATCTATAAGAGCCAGTTATTGTTTGCCTTCGATCTAATCAGTTAGTCCATAAATAGCAAGAGTTTAGACTAACTTTAATAGAATTATAGTGAATTATTTCTTCTTTATTCTCAGATTTATTGCTCTCCTGCTGTAAATCATCTACTCTCATGCTTCATAAAAAACTTACAGGAAGAGAAGAGCAAAACTAAAACCCTTATAAGCAGCTTAACTAGTTCTTATGGAGATCTTCTAGGGTTTGAATTCAGTTGGCTTGCAGGGTGCTCAGGCTGATCTCTGAAAATAAACATGTTTCAGAATCCTTCTTCAAGTTCAGACCAATCCTTCAACTTCAGTAAGATTGTGGATGTATGAGAAACTCAAACTTGGTTCTCCCATGTATGTGCTTTATAAGCATCTGCAATTAAAGAGGGAGGGAAGCAGCTTTACACGACTACCCTTGAAACATGCCATTACAGCGTTTAAAGGAGAACAGAGAGAATCCATGCCCTCAGGCAGAAAATACAAACAAAACAAGGGTTATTTAATGGCTGTGGGTTTATTTCAGTTTCCTTCTAAAACAGGAATTCTGTACTGCGGTTCCTGTGTGGACAGCAGCACCTGGTCATCAGATGTTACTGCAGGCTCTAGGCTGGTTTCCAAAATACACCTCAGCTGGGTAAAAAGTGTAAACCTGATTTATAGGCTGTAAATGCAGCTAGAAAATGAGCACCTTGGTTTTGAAGATCTTCCTAATGGCGGAAGGTAAGAAGAGTCACTGGCTAACCCCTGACGCACTTGCAAAAGACGCTATAATGACTTATTGTGCAACCCCCAAAAGGCCCAAGGACATTTCAAGAGGGTGCACGCTGGCAGGACATGGGGAAGACGAAGGGGGCCAGCACAGCTTCCGCACCACCACACGCAGCAATTTACCTCATCCCTAACAAGCATGGAAACAGTAAAGGTATGTCCTGCTTACACAAAATCCTTCAGTTAAACTCCTTTCCTTTCTAGCGGAAAGAGGGAAGGGCTGCACCCTGCTCTGCAAAGGGGCATGCACAAGGCCGTGCCATCCTTGGCAGCGCTTGAGGCTGCAGAAAGCCCTGCTTTGGACTCTGGGCCCGCCTCATCGAGTTAAAGCTGAACATTTAACTAAAACTACAAGTTGCATTAGTCAAAATCCAGCCCAATTCCTACACAGCCTTCGTTGCTCCCCCAGCACCGCCTTACAGCCCCCAGGTTGTTAGAGCCACAGAGAATCCCCATTCTTGCTATCATGAGGCTTTTAAACCTATAGCTCTCATATATTTAAGGCCAATTTTATTATTTCCACAGCTGAAGACTAAGACATCAAAGGGGGGCTCAAAGATTAAGCTTTCATTGGAGTTTATGCAGAAGGAGCAGGATTGTGAAGAATGCTCTTAGTCCAAGTTTCTTCACAAATTGAGAAGCTGGTGATTTTACAAGAAAATAAAGATATTTTTAAAGATAGTTTTTAACATTTCAATACAAGAAGTAAGAAACAAATACAAAAAAAAGAAAGCAGATGATTAAAAAAAAAAAAATCTATTAATAGTTGCACTAACACTTGTAGCTGCTGGCTTCCAAACCTTTTCCACCAAATAGCCTTGAACCTGAAGAAAATTGCACAACTCCACATTTGGAGCTGTCTCATTCCACACAAAAGAAAGACCAGCTGAAAATGGGAGATACTTATCTATTTGCATGGATTTATGCAGCAGTTCAAAGGGCCCTGGGATGGCACTGATGCAGATGCCCTGAGGATCAATGCATACTCAGAATAAATTTGGAACATCAACAGTGAATATGAACATATATTTACTTAGGGACATGGTTTAGTGGGTAATATTGGTGGTAGGCGGAAGGTTGAACTAGATGACCTTGGAGGTCTTTTCCAACCTTAATGATTCTGTGATTCTGTATAGGATCCTTACGCTGCTTTGTGCGGTGGTGGAATCCAATCTTTCAACATGGAAAGTTGTGGTGATATCTAAGCAAACTTCCTGAAATCTCTAGAGATTCCTGGGTCCATTACAGGCACAAGCGGTTAGTTGCTACTTGTATAAATGCCTTCTTTCTTATGTTTGATGACAGGTTTAGTAAACTGAATAAGCATTTCAAGGGATAGCAAAGCATTTACGTTTTGTTTATTTTTCTGTTAAAGAAGTAGCCAGCCACTACAACGGGGATTTTGTGTACTACACAGCACAAACCATGCTGGATAAGAAAGCACAGTTTTACAGTTAATTATTAGCATATGAGTTGCTTCTTAAAATGGAAAACACAGAAAAGCTTACATTAGCTGAAGCTGGACTTGCTAACCCCAAATCTTTCAATTGATGTACAACGCAGCATAATTGTGACAGCATGCACTTGGCCAGCATACAGATTTCTAAACAAGCTGTTAATATATTTATTGAGATTACATTATGATTGATTATTAATTCATTTCCTATGTGACTGAATCAATATTCAAAGTCTAAACTTAAAGCCCCCTGTTAATTATGCAGGAAGATGAATGATCTTATAGGTTAGCTTTGTCAAAACCAGTTGCACCATCTGTCAGAGATTAATTAGGAAAAAATTTATAAGCACAAATGAATTTGTCACATTTACTGAAGAAAAATGACTTAGCTGATGAGAATTATTTTCTAATGAATATAAATAATAAATACAACTGTAACCTCTTGAACTAGTCATGAAACTTCATTTCAAAATAAGGAAAGAGACAGAAGTATGAATTCAGAGCTCTGCTAGATTTTCATGAATGCCACATAAGGAAAAGTGTACTAAAGCAGATTCTTTTTGAAGCTGTGCAACCTGCCACATATATTCTTATTTAAGCCCACGATTCTTTCAGGTCCTTTTTACTTCTAAGTGAATACTCAGATAACTTCAATCCACGATTAACTGATTGGTCAATAGGTATTTGTGTGCTTGCAGAAATAAAATCATCATTAGCTTTAAAAAATAAACCAGAGGAACCCTTCAGGAAAATACAAAATACTGGACATAAAATTTTGCCTGGACTCTTAAAAAAAAAAAAAAGTACCATTCAGAAACCAAGGACAGACATTTGCATTGAAATAAATGTAAAGATGATAATGTTGTTCTTTCTAAAGCAGGATGGGAAATTGTTTTATCTTTTTAATGTAGTTATTAATTATTACTTACTATTCGTATTGAATTAGCCCCTACCAGATTTGTCTGCTAGCTCTTACACAGAACTGTTTAGATCATTTAATTGATAAAGATTTTTGTAACAATCACAAGAAGAATCTTAAATTATATACTCAATTTAATACAAATTCATCTTCTGACTTTCCGTTTTCTGCTGGCTTAATCTTAGGGCTTTACTTTTACAGGACAATGCATTCTGAAATCTCACATTCAATACCGCTCTGAAGATCTGACAAAAATACAGTACTACCACCCTGTTTGTATTCCATTTTCTTCCAAAAATGCAGTTCAAGTTGTGTATTGTGTTTAATGCCTGCTAGGGCAACCGCTTGGGAGGTACATCAGCACCGACTGCTCCAGGTGCATTGAGGAGCTGAACAAGCAGGTAATAAACATGACTAGGTGCAGATACTGCAGAACATGTTCAGATAAGGCCGTCACAAGCAACCCTCTCTGCAGACCTGCACATCAAACATGGATAGATTCCCCAAACCCAGGCAGCCTGAAGGAACATCGTGGGTTATTCCAGGAGCACTAAGCGATGCCATTTATTTATTTATTTATTTATTTATTTATTTATTTTTGGGGGGGGGAAGAGTAAAGCTGCCTTTTCCACGATATTTGCTTTGTGTTCTGCTTTTCTTTGTTGCATCTCCTAAGCAGCAGTACTGACACACTGCAGATAGTTATGCTTAATGACAGTGCTCTGCCTTCCCACACTACCCTCTTTAATTAGCACCAATGGTGGTGGTCAGCAGTCATAAGATAAACAGTATCAACGAAAAAAAAAAAAAAAACTTAAGACTTAATATTTCTATTAATTGAAAATGTTTCACAGTTACTGTGGAATAACATTCACAAAAAAAGCTCAAGGCCTTTCAACAGGGTTGTTTTTTTTAATTCCCACCTGTGGGCTCACTTGAACAATTCACCTCCACTGGTTGTTGTATGTTGTGTAGCAAATCCAGGCTGCAGCAACAACAGGTCTCCGACAGAAATTTCCAAGCAGCTGGAGGCTGGCCATAAGAAAAGGCAAAAACAAGGACGGCTCTGTACAACACAGTGGGATGGTCTGAAAACGCAACAGCCGGAGGTAGCTCAAGTGGGAAGAATAGAAATAAATGAACGTAAGAAGGAAGGCAAGAGGAACACAAGGCTCTTTTGTAGGAAGGGAAAGGAAAGGAGTTTGTTTTGGTCATGTAATAATGAATTTTTTATGCACTCTGAGGCAAATGTTAATGGTGAAACCTGTAACGAGCAACCCAGGCCAGCTAAGGCAGCACAAAAGCATAGATGTGATCCTTTCTTGTAGTCCTCAGAAGAAGCACAATGGTCTCAGCCTCAGTGAACCTTTACAGCAGTACTAATAATAAGGTATAAATTGCCATCCTGGTGGTACCACTGCCAGTGCCTGTGTTAATGAAAGCCCTAACCAACTGGAGGACCATAGCTGATGTTAATGACAACACGTTTGCTCTGTTGTGCAATGAGGTGATGTTTGCTACATCTGGGGTTGGACTTCAGGTACACCGTGCACTAGCAAGCATGAGAACAGATGGGCGAGAAGAGAGAAAGAAGGTGTTTGTGGCTGCCTAAATTTTACACTGGCTCTGTCCTCAGCACAGGTCAGAGCAACATTTATTTTATGCAGCAATTAGCTCTACTACCACTTTAGTAATAATCAAACAAGACCATTAGTTCTGCTTCTCAGGGCAGGGAAAAAAAACAACGAAGTCTGTCCCATGATACATCTGTATCCACCATCCCTTGCCCCTCTGTCTTCTTCTACTTCCACACATCAGCTCTCTCCTGACACCTCCACCAGGGGAAGATAAGAAATTTACGACATTTTGCACCATCAAACAAAGCCTTATTTCCAAGGAAACCTGCCTAAAAACACATATATAACACGTCTTAGATTCACATGCCAACCTGGACATTGGTTGCTGCTTCTCAACAAAAGCAAGGCTAGACTATAGAAAGAGAACCTGAGCACGTGTATATCCTGTACATTTTGATCAGTATGAGTGATGCGAAATGAAGGATGAATCCAAAGAGAAGGACAGCAAGATCAACAGAATAAATCTAGTGGGCAGAGTACAGAGTTTATCCTATTTTCTGCAGTCAAAGGAGACATGAAAACCTTCAGGAAAAAAAAAAAAAAAAAAAAAAGTCATACCAGACATTAGAGTTCACAGAAATCTGATGAATTTCTCTAACCACAACTCAAGAACTAGTTTAAATGGTTCATCAAGTCACTCTGAGAAGCAGCACAGACAAGCCCAAATCTTCACAGTAGGACAGTAAGGTCAGTAACTCTTGTACTTTGCTTTTAAGCACTGATCAGTCTGATCCTTTCAGTCAGTAAGTAGTAAAGTTTACTTACACCTAATTAAAAGGTACAACAGCCTTAAAACATCTTGATAACTCACTCAAAAAAGCCACCTGTTTTTTGTAGCAAACTAAACAAGATTAATTCAAGAATCAACTGAAATCATTTACACTGTCCTGTTTTTTTCCTACCCTACCTAAAAAGTTTTGTTTGAAACTTACAAATACTTTAGGTAGTATATATTTCATATATAATTTAGGGTCCTATGTACACAAAGAGGCTTAACTTTGTATCAGTGAAGGTGGTAGTTTAAAGGACTGTTTATTAGAAGAAAGCCAAGCACAGCCATACAAAAAGTTTGGTGCCTCATGATTTACCTCATACTTTATGCTGCTCTAGAATACATTAAAAGGCTTTGGTCCTTAAGCCTAATCCTTAATTACACAATCTGCCTTTAGTCATCTAACTACCATGAGTGCCTATTTACAGCAAGAGTCCAGAGCCCTTTCTCTGCCCACTGAGATCACCTTAGACACATGGCACCGAACTGGAATAGCACCACAGTAGACTCGAACATTGATATTTTCTTATTAAGGATTCACTTTTCCTCTGCCACAGTCAACGGACATATTTTGCTACCATCAATAATCCATCACAGAAATCCAGGACACGTGTTTGCTCTCAAAGCGCTTACTGGACCTACTTGTCCAGGATTCTTCTTACAAGAGCTCCAACTGCCGTGCTCCCTTTGTAAAGTAAAGCCTGTCACAGGCTGAAGACACATTCAGTAGGGTCAGAGGAAGGTGTTTCTACAAATGCATTACTATTAGGTGGAATTCTGCCTTCTTCCTGGCAGGAACTGAAGTGTGTTCAGAGTTACCCCAGTACTATCACATGCAATACCAGTGGTCCAACCAACAACAGAGGAGCTCTCTCCAGACATTTCTCTCAATAAAACCTCGCAATACAAACATGCCGTACCATAAGAACTAATGAAACAAAATACAAAAACGTATTTAAAAATAACTCATGTTTACTTTAAAGTCCACATTAGGACTGCAACTCATTCAAAAATGTCTTAGAAAAAAGTTAGGATACGGTGAAAAATTAACTACAGCTACCACCATTCCAGTTGGTGCCTCTTTTGAAGTAAAAGGTAGACCTGCATTACCAACTGGTAACGAGGCCAGGCACAAGATGCAATCTGCAGCAATCTTATGTTTGTAAGACCACATACTGGGGGTTGGATGTGATGAACTTCACAAGTCCCTTCCAATACAAACCATTCTACAAAATCTACTTTTTATCTTTAACAACAGTGAAAGCTGCCCCATCTGCCAGCCTAGTGCAAGCACTGCATGTGCAGAAGACTAATTGCTGAGGGATCTGGCAGCCGCACAGCAAACACGGAGCTCCAGATTGCGCCCTGGAAAAGTCAGAAAACTCTGACTTGTGAACCAGTGGTGTGCTCAAGCGTATGCCACAATGCCAATTCAAACCAAAAGGAACACAAAGTTGGTAAAGTGAAACCTATATAAACAAATTTAAAATAAACTTGGCAAAATCTTGGACAAAATAGGCAGGACTGCCAACTACTTTTAAAATCGGATCGTAGAATAACCTAACCCAAAAATTAGCCAAAACAGAAGTCAGAATAAAATTCTGTGAAGCCATGGACTTCCTGTTGCATGCTAATCCCTAGGAAGACACAGTAAACATCCTAAATGCAAGAGATTGTCAGACACTGATATTTCTCTGCAACTAGAAAGTCACTTCAGGTTATAGAACTGTGTTTTTCTTTATCTGGCACTGCCTGGTTTAAACACAGACACTGATGGGACTCCGTGGCAAGCAATGGAAAGAACCGCTGCTCCAGCTGTGGTAGAGTAAAAAAGGAGGTCCAAGTTTCTGCCTGTTTGGAAAAGTGCTTTCCTCTCCTTAACATTTCCATTTGTAAAGACTTCATAAGCTTTTAAGTTTGTCAAAGAAGTCCTTCAAAGAAAAAAACAAAACAGTGATTCAACTTTACTGGGATTCAGAGGCCTGACTTCAAGAAAGGTAGGTTTTTTGAACCTGAACTGAGGGTATTTATCTTTCTCACAAATACTATATACATGTGTATCCCTCTTTTTCATTCTGTTCTGCTATTTCTAATTTGATGGAGAAAATTAAGCAGTAATTTCAGCCAGGTCCTGCTGTTCTATTGAAATCTATTTTCATCAGATTATCACTTCCAGCAGTGACAGAAATATTAATGATTTTTTTTGAAGGGAATGTTGTATTTAAATATTTCAAAACTATTGTTTTTTTGTGTGTGTCAATGAGAAGGAAACATATTGACTGGAAGCTGCAGCTAATGCTGCCTTTTCTAAATCTCCTGTCAGGGAAAGAATGACTCTCCATAGATTCCAATATGATGTAGAGCTCTAAAGCAAACACTCCTATTGCCAAGAGGCTCAAAGGGAACTGCCATTGCAATATCGTGGCCTGAATAGTGGGATTTGAGTTTATCTTTCCAACCACAGAAGCAGAGTAAAAAGAGGAGATAGCTCAGAATACTTCAGGTAGAAAGTTGATTGATCTACCGAAATGTCAAAACCTTTCAATAAGCAAAATCGCTACGCTGAAGTTTACAGGCAATTTCGTTAGATGACAGGATAGTAGAGACAACGCATTTGAAGTTGTTCTTACCAACACTTGGACTCTTACTTCAGTGCAGCAATGCACATACATATGCACGTGGTGTGGAAATATACAAATTATATAGCAGTCTGCCTTTGGTGTCTATGAAGTCTTCAGCTCTCTGGTGCAAAAAGAATATAAGGACCACTGCAGTGATAGAAAATGCAAAGGTAAAACCAGGTACGTCAGCATGATCTAACCACTCCTAACTGCACAGTAGGAGAAACAAAGATATAAATCAGCAACAAATGATAATTTAGCTAATTTAATCCCCTATTACAGAATGGTTTGCGTTGGGAGGGACCTTAAAAATCACCTTGTTCCAACTCCCCGCCATGGGCAGGGCACCTCCCACCAGACCAGGTTGCCCAAAGCCCCATCCAGCCTGGCCTTGAACATTTCCAGGAATGGGCATCTGCAGCTTCTCTAGGCAACCTGGTCCAGTGTCTGAAATGGAGACATACTTCACAAATTTCTTCAAATATCCTGGCTCACAATTTAAGCCACGCAACTATTCAGAAGTTTGCAGGAGGTGTTTGATTCCCCCAGTGGTTGGGATAAATCTCACATGCAAGTTATTGGAGAATCAAATCTTTCAAGAACCAGCAGGAACAGATGAGAGCAAGTGCTGCACTATGCCCAAGAACAGCCTTGCTGCTTACAAAAAGGTGTTTTTGTAAGGTTTATGCAACTGTGGAAACCGAGGTCATTTGGTTTTCTGCCATCATTCGTGAGATACAATACTGCCAAAGCGCCCTGGCCACGTATATCCTGAGATGCAGCACTACATTACACAGGGAAAAATGCTCATCTCGCATGGTTTAAATCAAATCAGGATTGAAGTAGTTTATTGACTTATTAATGACACACAATTAACCAGCAATCAGTGAACTATACGTTCAGGATCAATATCAGCAACAAGGGAAAAACCCCAGCACCGGCCTATTTCAAAGTGTTAATGAGATCACATGCACGTTTCTAGCCACCTTTCTACAGCTAAACTCCAGCAAGTCCCCAGCACCCATATGCTCCCCAACTCACAGCATCCCGGAACAATCCCTGAGATGGAACTCAGGTGTTTGACCCCAGGCTGACAATGCCAAAGGAGCAGATGACCACCAGCTGGATGAAACAGGGACTAGGGAATGGCCGGGAGGTTGCTGAGCCAAAAACTCTCTGGATGATTTCAGGTTTTCCTTACAGACACTGAGTACGTTCATGTGCACCATCCTAACAGCTGCTTCTGTCCAGGCCATTATGCTGAGCCATGAGAGCACCTTACTCTACTTCCTCTGGATTTCACACGTTGAAGAGTGCAAGTTTTTAAGATTTGAACTTCAATTCAACCAAAAAGGTCTTTTTTTTTTCCTGGGGATTTTAAACCAACATGAGCAGCTGAACTGGGGGACCCTGCCTCTCTGCCCAAGCAGGTCCTTCAGAGCAGGCTTCCCAGGTGCCCCACAACACATGGGCTCTGGTCAGCATTTCCTTCAGAGCAGAGGACAACCCCCAGCCCCTCTCCACCAGTCTGAAAAGGCTGAGCTCACAGAGCTGCACTGCCAGGGTACAGCAGTGTGGCACTTCCCTAGCCAGGCATCTATTTTGGCTACATGAGAGACCCTTCTTGGTTAGCCATTGCGACCGTGTTGGCAGGTAGGGCTCAGATTAGTTATGGGGCTCGACAATGACAAATGTTCACATGTACACACCTGGTATGAGAGCAAAAGTTTATTTCCTGAGCAAACTAGTCAAATACTAGAAGAAAGAGAGCATCTAGAGAACAGAAAGGCTCGGTCAGGAAGCAAGAAGGTGCTGCAGTAACACTGCAGCAAGAGTCACCCTCAGATAGCCTCCTCACAGACCAGGCACAGAGAGCCATCACCCACAGACCCACCAGAGAGACACGGCACAGTGCTAGTGCTTGGAGCTGAGCTCTGATAGAAGGGGTAACAGAGGTTCCTTCTAAAAAATACCTGCACACCTTTTTGCAAAGCAAACAGGAATCAGAATTTGAAAAACCTTGCCATTGCTTCCAAGAAACTACTGGACAGTAAGTCTGCAGTTCATCACAAAGATTTCCCCATGCTGTTGTTCCTACTCATGGAAGCACCTGCAAAACTACAGCAAATATACACATCCCATTCACACAATAGATATGAAAAATCCCACGGTCTAGTAACTAACTTTTGATGGAGTTTATTCACAATGAACTAAAGGATTTGACAAATGAAATTTTGTTTGTATCTCTCCAGGAGCAATTGTTTTGATTACAAACCGAAGTAATTTGGTCACTTTCTATTTTCCAAGTTCCTCTCCTATGCAAATCTTCAAAATCCATTTTTTAAACACATCTTACCACTCTGGTGATAATGCTTCTATTTCTGTGCCAAAACCCCACAAGAAGCAAAGAGAGAATAATTAAAATATATACTTGTCTGAATTTTTAATTAATGACATGCTCTGTTTGTTCCCTTTGTTTTTTTGACAGATACTTCAGGCACATTCATTAAAGGGTTCAGCGAATTTTGTAACAGATACATTATACACATCAGCCATTCCCCCAGGACATACCTCCCACCAGTCCTGCAGCGTTCTGGTATCTGGTCTATGTGCCTCCAACCATCTTGTTTGCTGTTGAGCGGGCTGACACAGAGGACTGATGTCCAATTTAAGTTGCAGAAAGTCAGAATTCCCCAGGAACTAAGGAGTTTCCTTCCAGAAAATCTCTATGCCATCTGAGCTCAAAGTATAATATAGGAAAACAGGCCCAGAAATCAAACAAGGCTTGAGCTTTAAAGAAGCATCACATTTTAAAAAGGGCATGCCACTCAAGTAATAAGCTGGTTTCTGGTTCAGGCTTTCAGAAGAATATCTGCTCAGCTGCTGGACACATTCTGAAGAAGATTAAAATAAACCTTCATCCTCTGCTACAGGCTCTGGTTACCAGTTTCTGATTTATTATCCATTTATTTGGAGCAGAGGAATTGCCTCTAGTCCTCTTATTCTCATCCCAGCTGCCTACCCTCTCTGTGTATGTGGATGGCAGAAATGGCTCCATGTTCTTTCAGACGGGGCGATCTTTTTAACCCTGATGGGTTTAAGTGACAGGAGGGAAGCAGTTGTGCAGCAGAAAACAGTTTATTTCTTGCCTTTATTGCCTCCCAGGACTGTAAATCTAGCAAGGTCTAACCTCGTTTCCCCACCTTCTGATTCACAAAACCCTCATATTTAGTTTCAGATCATACTTTGACCCGGCAAAAAGACGCACACAGTACTACAAAAGCAAAAATTCTGTTTTCAAGTAACTTCCATTTGTGTGGACACCACTCCACACCCCACTGTAACCCATGCTTTTGTTATTCACATTGGAGAAAATAATTGTAAAGCATTTCACTCCAGGATTTTGGGGAGTAGAAAGTATATGTAATAAAGTATAGGAAACCTCTAAAAGTCTTCAGCCCCGAAACATATTGCAACATTTTCTGTAGCTGCATGGTCTAAGAGTTACAGGGAAGAAGCCGTCTGACAGCTGGCATTGGCAGTGGAAACAAACGGGAAGGTTCCTTCCTTGGGAAAGGAGGGGAACTTGTTCTGTACATTTGTTATCTGCCTCTAGAGATGCATCTGTTCATAAAAAAGGTATTTAAATTTGGGTGGAGAGTACTGAAAAGTCCTCACGCTGTGTGTCAAGGAGAACAGAATTGAACCTAATCTCCCTGAAGGGAGACACCTTCCTGAGGAAGGGTGCACACGCATGACAAGAGGAGGCCTGGGAAGTTGGCTGCCCGTTTGAGACAGAAATTTCTGGTAGCCCCAGCTACCCATGGAGTTCCCTCTCCCCACATCCCCATCGTAACAGCAAGATGGAAACAGTGAAGCTGTTTCTGGACATGGATGGGTGGTGGTCAAGTTCAGGGCTCCTTCTGAAGCTGCAGAAGATGCCAGTGGGGCTGGGGTTACCCATGTGAGGATCACCTGAAAGGAAGGATCTGAAGAAGCAGTGCTATAGCGCTGCAGCATCACAGACTTCATTCTTCGGCAGCAGGATAGCAGCACAGAGGCTACCTTGACATTGGAGGCACCAATACAACCGAGCACTGAAGCACCCTTCACAGTGTGCAAGAAACCCTCAGCATCTGGAGGTGGACTTGCCAGATGCACCTGGGATTTCACTGTCAACTGGTAATAAGCAGCAAGTGAAGCTAATCAGGAAGGTGGGAAAGTGCTATGTCAAAAGGCACAAAGCAGCCTTTTCTGCATGGGTAACACAAGCATTGTGCTGTGACTAAATTAATGGTCTGTATCCATTCGAAGGCCAGGAGTGAATTCGCATCTGCCCAGAAAATGCCACGTCAGCATACCCAAAGTGCAAGCAGGCCACCAGACATCAGATCCATGCCAACCCTAGCGTCACAGGGAGACTGAGAATTTGAGACTTACTGTTGCCAACACAGCACTGCTTCATTGCTATTAACTCTGTGCCTTTCCCTCCACAAGAACATTTTTGTTTGCCTTCCCACAGCAACAGTACTCGTGAGAATAGAATATTTGCTTAGAGTTTCAGAGGATTAACTGCATGAACAAGGTCTCCAGGCAGGCACCAGATAGCACACTTTGAGAAGAGCCCTGGAGGTATCTGAACCTTGCTATTGTTTCCAACGCCATCTGAAGGGAATTTCACCGGTACGACAGGTCACTTATTGCCCCAGCAACCAGAACACATATCAAGAACAATATTACTCCTTTATCCTGGATGTGCGCTTTGTGTTTTCACTTGTGTCCACTGTACAGGGATAATTTTAGATACCAGCTGCCAATAGCTGGTCAATACCTCACTTGAAGAAATGCTATATTCATTTGGAAAATAATTCTGCCTTGCGTGCTGGTCCAACATCCTGAGACAACCTGCAACATGTTGAAGCAATATGCTCAAGTCCTGTAATGAAGTACATTTTTTGAATCCTCAGGTCACTGACTATCAATAAACATTGCCATTTAGCTAAAGATACCATTTCTCTGGAAGGCAGACAAAGTGCGATCAATAACATCACTGCAGCAATCATATCCCTTGTGCTGATGAAATCAGGAAGTATATGTTAAAGGTAAGTTGTAAGTAGAAAACCAGTTATTAAAGAAAGAAGCCAAATTTTGCCTTGTTGGACTGACACAACCCTGCAGCCATCAACATTCAGTGTAAGCCTGATGAATGAACAATGCAATGCAAGAGAAGACGCAGCAAACATTACTGATACAGCATCACAGAAATCGGATTGCTTCATTCGCCTCTTGTTCCTGACTCTCAAGCTGCTGGCAAATCTCTAGGTCACTTCTGAGTTTTGAAGGCAGCCAAGGAACCAATAAAACCTTGCATACAGCACTGTTGATATTTCATGAGATGGTGGGGAATAGCATCCAAAGTTCAAACCCTGGCTCATAAAAGTTGTCAGGAAGGGGAAAAACATCGTGTTAGGTTTGATCATCTGAGAGGCACAACCCAAGAATGATATGCAGGCAGACAACTACTCAGGGGACAAAAGAATAAAATAAAAACTAGCTCTTGTCACCAGAGAGAAGCAAGGTGTGCCCTAACAGGGTGTGGGCACACAAGGGGTTCCAAACCATCTCCTCCACACATCACTCAGAGTGACACAACAGCTACTGCGCTGGCACGCTCTTCCCTTGCTCTTTAGGCACTGCCCAGCACTGTCACCACAGCGGGTTCCCCTGCCAGGCCAGATCAGTGCTGGTAACCAACAGCCCAGCTCTGCCCAAGGTAGAGTCGCATGTTAAGGACAGGGCTTGCAACCAGTCACCTCTTTACCACCAGTTAATTACCAGTTAGTACATAAGCCAACGTTTTGAAACACAGCTTGTGAAGTTGCACAAGCTATTACCAGAAATGCTTTTCAACGAGCAGGGAGAGGTGATTTTATGACCAGCTAGCCACTGTGTCGCAGTTTTGAAGACTCCATAACGCTGCTGTGTGTCATTAATGGACCTGAAAGCAAGAGTTGCAGGGCACCATCATCAAACACATCACCAAGAAAAAGAAGCTGGAGCACAAGGACTAGACCAAGCAGCAGGACAGCCTGCAGACAAGCAAATAGGCAGGGTCATTAGGAAAACAAGAGCAAGCTCAGCTCACCAGGCAGTCAGCTGAAGTGGAGCAACATCACCTGCAATGGACTACACATCTACAAATGTGTACGCTATTAAACATCTGTCTGGCACATACTCTGTAGGCCAACCACAGTCAACGGGAATCTTTCTGTGACTTCAGCACAATCTCCCCTTAACTCTCACTGAGTTTAAAAGAATACTTTTTGTCCTTTTGATGCAACCTTGTAATAGACTCGGAGTGGAAGGAAGGAGGTCTTATTTAAGGCTTGAGTCAAACCACTAGTTGTCTGAGGAGGAAGGCATCTACAAAAGAAGAGAAAAGACATTGAAACAGAGAAGACTCACACGTCATTTTTATATAGCTCTTATGAACCAAACCTTGATCCCATTTCAAAGCTTCTGGACTCTTCTGGAATTTGAGTGAATAAACAATTACACCAACTGCCAAAGCCTTCAATAAATCACTGCACTCCATCAATCGTAACAAGTACAGTCCATCAGTTAAAACTGACACGAGACATACAGAAGGCGTAAAGATAAACCATCACTCCAAGAAATAAATTTTAATCCCTATTCCGATTCAAACAGAGCAGGAAGGTTAGGTACAAGAAGTCACATAAATTAAACTCAGGAGGGTGGGGAAGGGAACAAAATCACTACATTCCTGGCCTCGAAAGCCAAAGGCAGCCCTATGATTAAATAATTAAACTGTCTCACCTTGTGCAGTCAAGCTAAATTTCAACAGGAGTAATTAATCTTCATGTGGTCTTTTATACCCTGCCCTATCTGTACTTTCAACCAAAGTAAAACACTTCCTCATATTGCCTGTTTCTTTCCGAAAGGTATAAATATATGAGGAAAGAATGACTTTTCATTTAAATTAAATCAATGCCACTTACAAGGTTGCTACTCAAATATAAAGGCTTGTCCTTGTGTGAGTTTTCACACACACTCGTAGAGCGTATTTCTGGATAAGCTCTAGTTTGCTCTTCCTGAGAAAGTATTGAAACTTCTAAAAGATTTCTGGAATTTCTCTGGAATTTTTATCCATAAACAAAGAAAAAGCAGGCACAAAGCAGGAGACGATCAACAGTCCAAGCCTTAAGGCTCCACCTATCACTACCAGATCCAAGCCTCCTTACTGAATTGGTACACCTTGGTTTCAGCCAAGATGATTCTTTCTTTCTTGTATGTTATTTCCAGACTAATTAACTTATCACACTTTAAGACATTAAAATAAATAAATAAATAATAAAAATAAAAAATAATGGCAGCTTTGGCTAGACTAGATCTAGCCAACTAGATTTTCTAAACTTAAAGACTTTGGGGAGGAAGAGGAGGGTTGTTTTGTTTTGGGGGGGGGGGGGAGAAAACCTGCTCCTCCAGCTTTTTGTCTGACTCTGGTTAAGCTGTGTGAGTTGATGCTCCACAACCACAACATGCTGGACAATATACAGGCAGAGAGTCACAGATCCCAAGAGCTCATTCCACTGCTATTCCCACAGCAAGAGCAAGCCCTACGTTGCACTCAAAGACTCTCGAGTATTACACAAACACGACTAACGTGACATGGCCTGAGCCAAAGCAAGGGTTCAGCATCACATACTAAGGGAATGTTATCACACGGGAATAGCACTGCATTTAACGCCAGCTACAATATCAAGGCAAGCTTTACACAAAAGTGGCTTTGAGCATCAGTGCTTGGTCCTGACACTGGATTAGGAATACCTCAGCCACCTTTTTGTGAGGCGCCATAGCTTCCTGTCACATAAACCCACTTACCGAAAGTCCGAGAACGCATTTTGGAATAGAGATGCTATTAACAAAAGTGAATAAAGAACTCGGAGGAAAATGTTGCACACGTATTGCCTCAGCCAGCCTGCTGGAATGCAGCGCAGACCACTGAGAGCTACCAAGCCCTCATCTATCTAACCCGGCATTGAGGCTGCCTGTTTGCTTTGCCTGGCTGAAGATAGGACTCAGATCTGGATGAGATAATGTCCACTATGAGTGGCAGCAACTGAAAAGATGGGGGAAAGAAATAGAAGGAAAGAAAAGAATGGCTTTAAAACTCCTCCCTGTAGCCTTGAACTGTTGCTTATACAGCTCTTACCAGGCACAGCTTGACTTTCAGGGTTCTTAGGCTGCTGTAAGAGGCAACTTGCAGGCAAAGCATGCCTCCAATTTAATCTGTTAGCAGTTGTTTTAAATGAATACTCCAGGTGGCTGTTTAGAAACAGGAAAGGTGAGAAGGAGATGGATAAGCAAGAAATAACAGGATAATCAGAAATAACACAAGAACAGTGGAAAAACAGCAATTTTCCCTTCCAGGAGGTGATAAATTTTCCAGCATAGCATATCCTGGAATATCTCGATGCTTTACTACTAAATCTTATACACTGTGACAGGGAATCCATGATGTATTAAAAACAAACAAACACACACAAAACCTTTTTTCCCCTCCATCTTGACCAGCGTTCTGGGCTGGTGTTTCTTTTGCTATTTCCTTGGGTTTTTCCTCTCTCATTCTTTTTGTCCCTATACCCCTGCCCCCAACACACACTTCTTTTTTTCTTTTTTTTCTTTTTTTTTTTTTATAATTTTATTTTACTCACTTTTTTCATTTTTTCCATTAACGAGGGAGTAAAGAGCAAGCGTCCTCTCATTCAAAGTGCAATGCTGCCCTCCAGAGTTGTCAGGAAGAAAATTACTTCAGGAAACATGCAGCTCAGAGTAAACTGCAGTCGTTCAAATGAGATTGCTGGAGCTAGGCTCATATTTATTCTCTGGATTGAAAGCCAGTCTGCACAGACACGTTATCTGGCTTAGCCTGGTTTACTGACAATCATTTTGCCAGCTCATCCAAATATACGATCTGTGCGCTGATTGCAAAGCAAACAAGGAACTTTTCTCCCGTGTAGTAGAATCATGGAAAAAATCCAAATAATAAATTAAGTCGTCACTTCTTAAAGTCACTCAAAATAAGGAATGATCTTAAACTTTTCAAATCATGACTGGAAGGCTCATTCAAAACAAATTTACTGAGAAGAAAAGCTCCAGAAAAATCCTGGGTCTGACAAGAATTCAGGTATCAAAAAAAAGTATTTGATTTTAGATCATTCTTCAGTCTTAGTCCTGGGAATAGATGTTCCTACACACACTCCCAAAAATGATGGTTCTGGTACTGTATCAAATCATATCAGGCATCTGTTTTCTACAAGGGATAAAATTTTGGCTATAACTAGAGAATAAAATTACTCCAGTGATTTATAATAAAAAAAAAAATGCACAACTGGAACAATATTGTTAAAGTTCTGGCTGGAAGAGCTGCCTTGTTTATCATCTGCAAAACCATAATGTACAACCTGCAAGGAGCTTTCATTTTCTGTAACACCAGGTTCCAAGTCAGCAATTTTCACTAACTTAAAAGATGCATCACCACAAAGAGCAGCCCTCCCTCCTCTATTCGTTAATATCACTTCCTAACGGCTTCCAGGAGGTAAAAAGCAACAGCAACAACAAATAACGTGATTTCCAAACTGTTTTCTCTCACCTCTGAAACCTGGTGAAAAAAGTCTAGAGAAGGCCTTAAGCATTAATATACAGATGTGGATCCCAAGCCCTCTTGTTGCACTGCAGAAAAGTTGGAGCATGGCTGTACGCAGTCATCACGTCTTAGAAGGCTACATCCACACTCGTTGCTGGGATTTATCTGGACTCCTCCAGTCTGGGGAGATGAGAGGAGAGCAAGGGGGAAGACTGGTTCAGGGCTACCACCTGGGGGGGCAACACTAGCAATTTCACACAGCCAGTTCACGTTTGTTCTTCATTCTGATTGAACAGAGTAAAAGCCACATTCCTCCTGACAGCACCAATCCCAGAGCTCATGGCGTAGCTCTCTCATCAGCTTGCAGATGCTCTCAACTCCTTCACAGCCAAGTTGCGATGGGTCAGACCCTTACCAGTGTGGATCAGCTCACTTTAACAGATACGGCCTGGTTATGGCAGGTGGGACTACAGCACAATTTATTTTTTTTACCAAAGAAAGCAGCAGTCCTGGGCAAATGCAGCTCCCTACTCTTTTGAGCTAAGTGCGTCTAGACCATCATTGTCATTCCCAGCAAGTGTTCAACCCTTACACATACTCAGCTCTTCACGTGCAGGGACCAGAGGAGCATGCAGGAAGCCCTCCAGGTGGAGACATCCTGACACAGGGATGCTGCATCAAGGCAGAGAGATCCCAAGAGGTGATCTGAGCTACCCTGGAACAGACACCCTGGAGGCCAGACTTACACGTTGAGCCCAGCACAGGCAGTTTACAATTCACATGCTTATTCCTGGATTTCAGTACTGAGCAGAGCGAGTGAGAAGCCTGGGAAGGGCCTGAGCTCGCTGGACACAAAGAGGAGACCTCCTTTGAGCAGTCCTCTCCCAGCTGCTGTACTACTGGTGACCCAGGATTAATTCTGCTGCACTTTGCAGCTCCATCCTCCCATCTTCACAATTGGGGGGGGGTGAAATGCTTGTTAATACCTACACAAGCTCCACAGTGCACTGAAAAGATCTCTGAAAGTAAGCTATTAAACAAGCAAACCTGGAAGACAAACAGCAAGAACAGCAGGATGTGTCTTGATTGTTGATTATCCATTGAAGAACACCAAGTTTCTGCTAAATTTTAATTCAGATACCAGTTTGCTGAGCTCAGAGGGTTTTGTACACGATAATTTAACTCCCTTATGCCTTTTGGTTGCTTACCCCTCACATCAGAGGCTAGGCATTTTACCCTGTGTACCTGCATACTAGGTGCTATAACCAATTAGGATTTAGGAGTACATGCAATCAACTTTCATAGAAATATTTTAATTAGTGTTATGGGAATGTATTTTATCTATAGCTTGAGGCAATGGGACGAGGCTGATAGCTCTCTGAGAATCTTTTTATGACTGCAATACTAAAGTTTGGACACTGCCATGTTCACTCCCATCATACTTTTTTTTTTACATTTGTACTTAATTTAGATTTTCTGCTCAGTTTGTGCAATTTCTAAATCTCTCTCGCCCCATTTCAGGCATTTCTGTTAGCTATGAAACCTTAAAACGAAATGTTGTATGGCTAAATTTGTTTGCTGTAAAACCACAAATCATGCACATGCACCAAGGGTATCATACGTAGTGTAGAGGGACTAGAATTCAATTAAAGTACTTGCCATATTCCAACCTACAATCCACTGAGAACAACAGTTGGAGTTGAAAAATAGATGACAGCTTTTTTAATTATTATTGTCTGTTTTAAAGACCAATTTTCCAGATTGTCTCCAGATGGTGAAATTTTAAAGCCAATTTACCTATTCCCTTCACTGAGGGTTTTGCAGTGGTTTTCTTCAGAAAGCTCTAATATTAGTAAAATTATAGACTGCTTCCAGTAGGAATAATCCAATGAAAAGAAAAGCTTGTTTATTTAAATCGGTATTATGTTAGATAATCAGGGTCCAATCTCGTAACCCCTTCTGCATTAATGGCTTCTGAAGTGCTTCTAGCAGTGCCTGGGCCTCATCCAGTTTTCCTTTCCTTCTGTGAGACACATCCAGTTTTCTGGGAACGTGTAGCATTGTGTGATGCGGTCCTCAGTTGATGCTTGATGGGTTCCCAGAATATAAAGTGCAAATAGGTGAAAAGCTGGGGATCTATAGCTAGAAAAACTAAATCATCATACAGTGACTGAATAGCGAGATGTTTATAGGAACGCAGCACCCTCTTCCACAGCAGCACAGCACAGGTGACCCTTAGCAACCAGCTCTTTAAAACCCCGAATGGCTCAAGCTCTGGAGTCAACAGTTGAACCACAGTTTTCTGGAAAATCCTGGAAAGTTCAAGAGCATGCAGACCCTGATGCCATGTGTGACTAGGAGGACAGAGGGATACTCCTTCAGAGGGTACCGAAAGGGAGCGAGCAGGTCAAACTACAGGTCTGCAAGGGAGAGTAGAGGGGATCAGAAGATCTGGGGATCCACAGGGGCTGGAAGGGGTGGCCAGAGGTCCCCAGTCCCCAAAACCTCCCAGTCAAGGTACCAACCACCTCAAAGGCAGGTTGGTAGTTGGGCAGTGGAAGTCTGCACTAAGATCCCCTCAGGGCTCCTCGGCTTTGGGCTGAGCACAGCCTGGTCCCTCAGGCCCAGAGTAGCAGCAGGGCCACACGGGGAGCATGTAAAGCCACGTGAAGCAGACAGAAAAAAGGCTAGGAGCAGGAGAGAGCGTGCCCACAGCTCTGCACTGACAGTTCGTGTTTATCCAGAGTTCTGATGGGCACCTACTACAGCCAGAGGGGCAACAGCAGACAACTGGTACCTCTAGGACCAACATCGGTAAGCGTACCTGAAGGACCACCACGGAGAAGTTACAGGGGACTAACCAATGCGAGGACAATTAGACACCCTCCCAGAGTCTCAAAGTGAGTGAATGCAGTGGGAGGTAATGAAGTCAAGTTAACAATTTTCTCCTTCCTTCCGAAAGCTTTGGAAACCCCACTGCAGCTCGGGCAGGTGACAGTATGCCTTTGCAATGCCTGACAAACAGGATGAGAAAGTTGACATAAAAGGGAAGAGGTGGCAGCCTGAAATGATGTGGGATCAGCGTGTGTTGTAAAGCATAAAGCTTTGTAGTGCCAGGGTTTCAAGATTCAGCATTCCCAGCGTCCATAAATTACAGCAACACACAGTCAGAAGCCAAGCAGGGCTGTGAGCAAGGAAACAATGCACGGCCCCAGCAGGGGCAGCGTGACACGTGGCAGCCAAGGGAATCCTTTTTGCCCAGGCATTTCCTACAGAAGAAACAAAACCAAACCAAAAGCCTTGGCTCAGAAACACATGGCCTCATCCTCTCCCTGATAAGATCCTGCCTATACATAAAAATACATAAACAGTGCCTGTTAGGCAGAAACCAAATATTTCTGAGAATTTTGTTCTGCAGCCTGTTTGGAAGCCTTCTTAAAGCATGTCTAAGGAAATTTTTGTTTGCAACACTGATTTTTTTATTTTTTTCCTAGCAGAAGAGGTGCTTAAGCTGAAGCAGGTCTATAAGGATGGGAGCTGGGAAGAAAATGGGGCTGGGTGAAAGAGAGAAAAATGAATAGGAGGCAATACTGCAAACAAATCATCCATCTTTTTGGCTCTGCTCTGCCAGCAGCAATAATGCAATGCAAAAGCCTTATGTCCCATACAACCTGCCAAGTACAAAATCAGCACAGCACATCCTCTCTGTCACTGAGATGCAGGAAGAGATAAATTTCTTGAATCTCTCTGAACAATAAGTAGATGATGTAGTGCTAATCCCATTAGCAATAAGAGAAAGAAATCATTCACAACCATCCCTCATGAGTTGCCAAAGCCAAATGGGGGGGGCGTTTTATTACTTTAGTCTTTTTTTTTAAAAAAAAAAAAAAAAAAAAAAAAAAAAAAAAAA
>NC_048896.1:56821039-56904152 GCF_011077185.1 Oxyura jamaicensis | reverse complement strand
TTTTTTAAAAAAAAAAAAAAAAAAAAAAAAAAAAAAAAAAAAGGTGAAGTCTTCATGAGCATGATAGACAAAAAATAGTGTCTTATACTGAAGGCCCATTGATCATTACTAACCTGAGGCAAGCCCAAATCTGCTGGCATTGGAAGAAAAATGTTTTAGCAGATCCTTGTCATGGCTTGAGCCAAGTGCACGACACCAGGGTTTTAGACAAACAGCACAGGTTGTCTCTGTGGAAGAGGAGAAATGCTAACTCTGAGGCAGCAAGCCAGTGCAGAGGGGCGAGGGGGTCATAGCAACAGAAAACTAGGTGAGTTTTTAAAAAAATATCCTGCACTACGTGAGAGCTTGTCCATCACTGCGAAATATAAAGGACAATACTCCCTACCACATTTGGGGGTTATAGCTGTTTAAATCTCTCCTCTAAAATGGTATCCCTAAACTGCATCTCCCCATCTCCTGACACTCACTGCAGCCCTCTGTTCCCAGCCGCTGTAGCTAACTCGGCTGCCTTGTGCTGAACTCCTCTGTGTTTTCACCTTCTCCCCCTGCAAAGGCTGTTATCACACACTCAGCTGCCTGGGGCCCAGAGCCATGCCAGAAACCTGTGCTCAACCTCATCCCTTCAGGCTCTTTGTGGTGGTATTTCGGCAGGGACAGCGTTGGCCCCCTCGAATGAAACATCACTGCCCTGGCACAGCACAGCCTGCGGGGCTCAGTGGAAACACACACAGAGAGGGCACCTAAGCAGGTCTCTCTGAGCAAGTGCAAGCTCAGTAAAATCCAGGTTAGGAGGCATGTATTTAGAACAGCACTCAAGATTTTTTTTTTCTTTTTCTGATTAAAAGAGAAAAGAGACCATCATTTTTTTTGAAATATTTCATCTCATCTAAAAAAAAAAAAAAAAAAAAAAAAAAAGCTTGAGACCAAGGGAAGATACATTAAATAAAATATTATGTTTTTCCCCTGTCATCCAAGGGAAGGCCATTAGGAGTATAAACAAGCAAGTGTTATTTCACTACGGGCAGGAGTTCCTTATAGCGGTAGGGTGATTATTTGCCTCAATTCCATAAAAGCCCTCTCTGTTGTAGAACAATGCTGATGACCAAAGTAATCAGCTCCATGAAAGCTCTCCATGATGTGCAGCACAGAGTCTGAAGCACCTGGTCGTACCGGCAGAAACAGTCCAAGTGTGATAAGTAGCCATCATGTGAGAAGGGGCTCATACCTGTACCTGTACCTGCCCTAACCCACCCACGCTCTCATGGCTCTGCGTGCCTGGCGCATGTCCCGTCCAGCAGGCAGGCACACAGGGAATAAATGCAGCACACACTGCCCCAGTGAAAGCCTAATAGCACAGAGAAATAAGCCACGACTCTATGAGCAATGCTTACAGACAAAACCCAAGTCTGCAGGTGAGGCCTGTGATCTGGGTATCCACATAAAGAAGCAGACTGGGTTACGTGGTACCAGAACGATACACAGCATTAGTTCCCCTTCCTGCCTATCTCCCCTTCCTTTAAGGATTTAAACAAGGATCAGGGTTTGAGTTTTCATCAGCAATTTCAGCTCTTGTAGACAGAGCCACATACAACATACTTTTTCCTTTTGTTTTCTGTTTTTTTTCCCCTCTTGTCTTGAAGGCGTGAGCCAAAGCCAGTCGAAGTCAATTGAAAGACAACCGATGACTTCAATAGGTTTTGGCTCCAGCCCTAAATGCACACCACATGCCAGACACGATGACTGGTTCTATATCTGTCTCTAGGAAGCACTTAAAAATTGAAATGAGGGAAGGGAAGAAGAGAGCAAGTCTGTGTATATCACACACTGTATGTTCAATTGGCTTCAATAAATTTCAGAAGCAGCACCCATGCTGGGAGTTGTTTTCAATCAATAAATAACACAGAGGTTGAATTGTTCACCTGCCACCTCATTACTGCCCCCCAGCAGAGGTGGAATTATCTTTTAGCCTCAAGGTTACTTGCAAACTAAAAGTTACATTTACAGAAACATCTATTTGCCAGCCTTTTATTTTTTTCCTTTATTTCCATTACAGGCAGCAGCAGTATTTGACACCCACAAGGACCCTTCTCAGCAAGACATTATATATCACTCCATGGAAATACATAAATGACAAATTATCCCTGATGGCATTGTGTCTCTGCTGACCTGCTCAAGGTTTAAAGGCAGCTGGCAATTAAATGCCATGGCTACAGACCTGTTAAAGGCTTAGGCAGAGCCGTATTTATATTAAGCAAAGGGAATTGTACCTAATGGTATTTTGTAGATGTATTTCTCAAATGAATTTGTGTAGTATTCTCTCTTTCACTTCCCTTAGTGAAATTCTCTCTCATGTATTCAGCTTTACAAGCTGAATTCTGACTTGCACTGGCAATTGTATGTCTAAACCAAGAACGTTGCTTCCCCTCAACTCCTGTCAAGTATTTTGGCAAGGACTGAGAAAGTAGAAAGATGCCACTTACCTCAGATTTGCAATAGGTGAGGATCAGTTAGCCTCCATTACCTTCCTTAGGGAGTGTGCATTCAGCCTAACCACTACTGAGAAGTCCTAGACACAGAACTTAGACCAGATCATCTAACCCTTGACTCTTGGAGCAGCCGTAGGCAATGCACTTGGGCAGACATGATGATGACTGCTGCTGCCCTTGTGGGTGATCCCTCTGGGGTGGAAGAGGAAAATGCGGCGTGCTGGCATCTCTCTGAGGTTCAGGGCTCCAGTGTGGCCCCAGGGCAGAGCTACAGGTACCTCCTGAGGGAGGCTGCTGACCTCGTATGCACGAGAGCAACTGCCCAAGCCTCCTGGCTGAGCAGGAGTGTGAAGGGAGACCTGCCACGCTCTGAGGAAGCGGCTGATAACCAGAAAGGAGGATTGCAAGGGCAGCAGCCAGAGGAAGAAAGGCAAGTCAGCGTTTTAAGAGCTGGGAGTGAATCTGAAGGTACGTTAATTCTGTTGCTTGGTCTGCCACGCATGCATGTGCTCCTGGCATAAGCCGAGAGCTTTTTGGTCTAACTTTCACCAGAGTTAGACAATTCCGTGTTCTAGTCCCCATATTTTGACGTTTCAAGAAACTAAAGGTCAATGCTCAAATAAGCCATGCCACAAAGCTTCCCTCTCCTTACCTTTCCACAAAAGCCCTCCTACCTTACCACAATTTGTTCAGCTAAAATTAAGTAACTCGGAGAACAATTAGGCCTACAGAAATAATAAAACTTTAAACTTTTTTCAACATAGCCAGGCTTAAGCTGGTTATACCCATGTCAAAATTAGGAGGCATTACAATTCACATCCAGAAGAGAACATCCTGATGAAGCTATAATTCTCTGTTAATTAATAATTCTCTCATCATTAATAAGTCTTGGCCATTTAATTAATAGCCTTATGAGTTGCAATAAACCCAATATCAAAGATAACTTTAATCTTCCATTCACTTAGAAGCCCCTTCCACATCAGATGAAGATGACACAACCACAGCCTCAGCTCTTAGCATTCCTAGACTTTTCCCTAAACACTAACTATAGATACAAATAATGGAATTTTCAGATGTGTTCAGTGCAGGAAAAATCTCTGCTCCTATCCTATCCAGAAATTTTCCAACTGATTTCAATTTGTAGAATGAAGCAAAATTTAAGTACTTTATAAAGTTCTACATGCATGGGGTTTTATTGGCTTGGGGTTGTTATTTCTGTTTGTTTTGTGGTGTTGTTTTTTTGTTTTGCTTTTTAAGTCCAAATAATAATTGGAGTTATAATGTATAACAAATTTTACAAGAAAACATAATTTATATGTCACAATTCGTTAATATACTTCATAGGGATCTCAGAGGCTACAGCCTGCTGTTTTATGATCAGTATTCCTACCATGCTTATCAATTAAATACGATGATAAACTTTGCAAGTCAGACAGTTTTTCATATTATGTCAGAAAATAAAAGCTATTCCATTTTGTATGATAAAAGTGTTGTTATTAGTAATGTTTATTGAACCACTTTCTCCAACCAGCTATCACACAAGCTAGGTCCTCTATGTGCACTGGACTAAAGCCATCCCTCCCTTTTTCAAGGCAGCCCCCATCTCCACATTACTTTTGCTAAAAACTATCAAGATCCCAGCATGGCACGGCAATCTTAGTTGACTCAATTGCACTTTTCATACTAGCAGAGATCTGAAGTGTGCCTAGCGTTAAATAAGCCATGGATCCGACAGCCCACTGACTTAAAGAAAGATAAGACCATGCAAAATCTTTAGGAGTCAGAGAAAAGCCAGCAGAGAAAACTAGTGACCTGCCGAGGCATCCTTCTCTTACAGATGCAACATCACAAGGTAGCAAAGGATTTGTTGGAGAAATAATTGAGACATCCAGAGGTACCTGGCCAGGACAAGGAGAGGAACCAGAGGACCAACATCTTTTAGGAAGGAAATGGAACTGAGGAACAAAAAGGTTTACAGCTGGCAAGGAAATGAACCAAGGACCAAGGCACATTAAGAGACTAAGAATGGGATTGAAGTAAATCCTAAGTAGGAGAAAAACACAAATCTGGGCAGACTGTGAACGTTTAAGGAAAAGCTGGTGAGTAGATCAAGGAGAATTTTCTGAGTAGTGCACAGAGAATCTAAAAGAAAATGAAAATTCAAACAGCAAAATCAACTATGTCTTTTCAAAGTGTCACTAATTCTAGAAGGGTTGTTTTGACCCAAAGGCTTTTTAAGCTTTTCAGTCATTAGTAAGGTCAGACAAAGTTTTGGAAATGAAGGGTATATGGTTACATCTATAGGTTGCCCTAGAAAGGGCACTAGAAAGAATCTATGGAATATGATTTTTGCATGAAAGCTGTGCACCTTGTTTCCTTTATGTCTGCCCTCTGCAAGGACAATATAGTTATTTACACCTTAAGGGTCCAGTCCAAAGCAGACTGAATGCCTCCAGGAATATCCTTTTACATAGCACCAGGAGACAACTGAGTTCAGTTCCAACATCTTTAGAAAGAGACAGGACATGCATAAACTGTGGTCATCAACAAGCAGATAAGTAAAGAAAAGAAATGGTATAGTTGAAGACTGAAATGGTTTGCAGACAGGCCCCAGTCACTTAAAGCCTTTTAGTCTTACTCTCCTGACACATACTGTGTTAGTTAAAAGCAGACACTTCTAAGCATTGCTCAGAAAGATTAGCTGTGTTTGTAGCATGGGACAGAGGGGAAAAGTTTGCATAGGACTGAAGCTTTGTCAACTAAACACAGTATTCAAAAGATGGAACTGGGTGGCTTTCATGTGAATTAAGCAGAAAAACTCTTAAGAAGAGCTTTGGGAAGAAAGGCTCATGATGTGAAAGCAAATCTCACACAACAGATGTGAATGTAACCAAGCAAGTTATTTGACAGTTGACCCTCCTTTTTGTTTACAAAGTTTTATGTAGTTTTATATATATATCTAAACACAGATGTGTGTATGAAATCCATGCTACTGCCTCAAAAGCTAACGTATAAAAGCAAGAGAGACTGTAGGCAGAAAAATCACAAGAGCACCCTCTCCACTACTTACAATTATCACACAGGAGAGATCCTTTCTTGTTGCTGTTTAGCAAGGACATTCAATTCACACATTTTCCATCTTAATTGGTCAGCAGTAAAAAGCAAATGGCTCTACTATACTTTACTACTAGCTCTCTAGTGTCAAAAAGTCTCTTAACCGAGCCTAAAGATATTTCTCTCTCACAAACCTTATTCACAAACCTGTTCTTCCCACATAAGACAGGTGGCTGGCAATCACATCTCTTCCAAGAAAGAATATTCTATGTTATTAACTGCTTTTCCATTAGAGGAAGGCATGTCAAAGTCATGCACTCTCTTTCTAAACCAATAGTGTGTATGGGCAAAGTACACATCTCTTATACTGTCCATTAGCTTAGAGTATTTCACTTACAGTTATAATAGTCTATTTTTCCTTCTTCCATGGGTAATGGTGCATGGAATGAATGTCTGAATCTTGAAATGGCACTGTAGACTACTAATCTTTAAAAAAGTTTCCAGCAGCAAGAGAGGCACAGGAGAGCAATTGTTTGCAAGTGTCTTCCTGATGGGGGAGAAGCCATCAGCTCAGTTTCACTGTAACTCAAAAGACTTCAGTTACAGCTTTAAAGGGAAAAGAAAAAAAAAAGAGGGGAAAAAAAAAAAAAAAAAAAAAAAAAAAAAAAAAACAGAAACCAGACTTCAAGGCAAAATGTGAAGCACACTTATCAGAGAAACCCTTCTAGAAACATATGATTTTGCTTACTATACAGCTGCCTAAGATTCCTGGTACAGGACTTAGTGTCCTAGATAGTCCATTACAGTCGTACACTTACACTTGCCCTGTATTCAATCTGCTACTGAACTGTTCTCTCAGCCTCTCAGATTTGCTGAAGCTGTTTCTGTAGAGTAGCAAAGACTTCAAATGATTACTGGGAGCTGCCTTTCAGTTTCAGTATGCTCTGTTATAAACTGGATAAAGTACTAGACAAAGCCTGTGAATTAGCTACACCTGCATGTATCGCTGGCTTACAGCATCCTGCCATTGTTTGACTTTTACCTTGATAGTACCTGAGATGTATCGCACTTAAATTATTTCTAGACACCTTGTTAGATTAATCTTGGACTCCTTGATGCAATATGAAAGTCCTGAATGACCTCCTGTCAAAGTGACATGCCTCATACTGAAAAGTATTGCAAATGAAGATATTTACAATTCAAGACTACTGTCAAGAGCATGAACGCTGGGCAATAAGAACACAATGCTAGAAAAGCAAATTGAGATGCAAGTACTTCTCTAAAACATTTTTTTCTGTTCTAATTACTGAACAGAGTTTTAGGAAAAAATTAACAGAACCTGAAAAGCGAAGCTTTGTTTCCACAGAGCATACATAATATCAACACACAGAAGTCGTGCTTCACCTCTGACTGTCTATCCAGGAGACTTCAGTCCTGAATACCTAGAACTGGGACAGAGATACAAACTTCATGCCCATTCAGCCCATTGCCAGTGCTCCCCACTGGGTAATGCTCTTTCGACCTAACAGTAGCAGCTATTGCCTGTAGTCCAGGCACTTATCTGCTCAGAAATAAGCTGCAAAGCTGGTGCCTGGGAAAGCCTCTAAGGAGCAGTTCTTTAACAACTCCTCCTCCCAGCTTGTTTCCTAGAATTAAAAATACAGAGAGTTGACCATTCAGTGACCAGGATGCAAAGAAGAAATAAATCTGAAGCAGGGACCAGCAACACCGTGAGCAAGCTCTCCCAAGACTGCAGAAGTGTACAGTGATCACCACCCCTCTCCTGAGGACCTTGCTCACACAAACACAGCCTTGTGTTGAGCACGGGGCTCTTAGCACACCACTTCCTGCCATGACCCAGAGAGCCCATGTTTAGGAGACATTTCTTCTCAGAAAAAGTGGTCAGGCATTGGAACAGGTTGCCCAGGGAGGTGGTGGAGTCACAGTCCCTAGGGGTGTTCAAGGAAAGATTGGACATGGTGCTTAGGGACATGGCTTAGTGGGTGATATTGGTGGTAGGGTGAAGGTTGGACCAGATGACCTTGAAGGTCTCTTCCAATCTTTATGATTCAACAATTCACTGTGCTGGTGGAGCACAGAACTGACTGGCTCTGACAGCCACAACACAAGGTGAGGAGCAGTGTCTGGAAAGTACACTTGACAGATAGAGCAAATACCCCCATGTGTGATACTAGTGACTTAATGCACCATTGTTCTTTCAGCTAGAGTCAGGGCTCCATGCAATTAGTTAAATGAACAACGCGCAGTACTGAAACCACTGGGACCAGACAGCACAATTACTAAATTGTTCGCAATAGCAGGACAATTGCAGAGATGGAAACAGAAGACAGACCAGTAAACTCAAGTAGTTGCTAACCATCATACAGTATTTGTACAGGACAGGACAAGAAAAGAGCATTTAATGTTTTGTTGACATATGGTGTCCTAAAGGACAACTTTACAAAATGGATTTTGTGCACACAGGTGATAATCAAGTGTGATAACACATAGCCATGGTACAAGCGAAGATCAGTTAATTCCACCTACTTGTTAGGTTTACAGTATGAAATACAATGTTGTGTCAAGAAAAATACAGGCAATACCTCAATTCCCCCTGGCAGATGCTCTAATACACAAGCTGCTGCCCTGAGAAGTGCAGCAATAAAAGGCTGCGCCCTTTTGAAAATAAAATTGTCACACGCACACATAAAGGCATTTTGTCAGAAACAGTGTGAAAGAAGAGAATGATATACTGCCTGTTACACCACTGGTGATAATTATGCTGCAAGTTTGCCCCCTCAGCTGTCACTAAAGAGCATCTGGAGCCCTCCATCCTTGAAAGAGGGGCCATAACATAATAACCAGGCAGCCAAGGAATGGGCTCAGCTCTGCACTGCCCAAAACCCCACATAACCCAAGTCACAGCTCCCAGCACACAGTTACCTGTGACTGCTCACCTGAGGGTAACAAGCCTGTCCAACATCAGTCCAATTTCAACCACTGCAAATAACAAATGGGTCTGTGAAATATGGCCTGCTGCTGGATAACTCAGGAACAGGAAAACAAGGCATTATGAGACTTCTGATTGAGTCGTAATTTTTTCCTCCTCTTTGACATGTCTACAGCAGGCAGGGCACGTTAAAAACCAAGAAGATGCAAGAAGGAGCAATAAAAAGCAAATCGCTTCATAAGGTTTTTCTAGTAAGGCGATTTGAACAAATCTCGATGGTAAGATTCTTCCTCAGAAAGCTACAAAGTCCTGCTTTCTGTAGGAAACTGCCCTTTTAGGGAAGGTGTGGCAAAGCCATCTGCAGCTTTATTGCAAGGGTTTTTAGTGTGGCGGAGCAGGGAAGCAGTGCTGATCCCAGAAACAGGCTGTTCAGCCAGAAAGTGGCGCGTGCCAGATTCCACAGAATCTTAGCCCACGTGCATTGAAATCACAGGCGCAACTTGCAATTTTATGGGCGAGTATTCTTTCTATTTATTGGGCTGGACCAAGTTCAGCTCCTACAGGAGGAATGTGACAGATTTCATCTGTCTGACAGCCAAGCCTAATTGTATTTTCTGTACGAAATGACCAAAGACAAAAGTGCACATGTCTAGGTACTTCGGTGATGTGCCATATGGAGGTTTAGATAAAGGTTTTGTCAGTTGTTAGAGCTCCCCACAATAACTGGACATGGCCTGCATCCCGAGCAACCAGAGCGGTGAGGGCAGATCTGAACGCTCTTCTGGAATAGAGAATTAAGGTATCGCAGTGTTTTGTATGTAAATGTGAGTTCTCATGCATTTCACTTTTCAGTAGAACGCACATTTATCCTTGTTTCTTACCAGAAACCTGCACGTGCATCTACATCTGAAACTGCACACAGGATTTGATTTAAAGTATGTAAACATCAGGATAATAAATTGCAACATGCAAAAACAGCCTTCTCATCACTTGGACCACCGAGTGCAGCAGAAAGAGAAGTTAAAATTGATCAGACCTCAGCACTGCTGGTAGACATCAGTCACCAAACAGTAAATATTTAACTGGTGAATTTCAGCTAAAATAAATATAATCCCATCCGGTCCAACCAGATGAAAAGCAGCAACCTAGTCAGCACAATACAAAAACAAACAGACAAAAAAATTAAATACCTTTTATTGCGTGAGATGTACTTTCACATAACACAAACAAAACAAAGGGGAATATGCCCGAAAATATAATCTCCAAACACTAGTACAACATCGCACCTTCAGTGACTATAACCTTTTCAGTCCTCACCCCCAACACCACCCTCATATTCTTCTTTGTTCCTTAGCTGTTCTCACTTCACAACCTGATTTTCTTCCCTTTTCTCTTGGCCCCTCCCCAGAAAGCCATCATCATCTTTATCAATTTAACCTCTTTGGATTTGAATAATTAAGCTTGCTTTCCTCAAAACTTCATCCTTCCCTCCAAAAAAAACTGCTTTGGCACAACTTAGAAAAGTCATTTTTATACCCATCATAATCTGGAAGTGCCGCATTACTGAACTCACTATGTTGCAAGTAGCCCTCCTGTGGCCAGCTGCATAGCGTCTGTAAAACTCCTACTAACGCATCATTTCTAATTAGCACAGCACAATTAAAGAAGTCTTTGGGCCTCAAATGTAAGTTCTGTTTAGTAAAAGAGCTATTAAGAAGAGGACATAAACTTTCAATATTGATGCTGTTGGAAGAACAAACTAAGGCTTTCAGTACATCATCCCCATTACAGTCATTGTTAAAAGAATGGTCTAATTTGTATAATATAATATTAGCCATGGAGTCCCTGTAATGAAAACAAGTAACCAGTTTTATTGCCCAATATATTTTGTGAATAGTTACGTGTTCTAATGCAATGGCCTCTTTAATTTTCTCTGTGTTTGTTGATCCCTTTCATTGCAATGGTGAAGCTGCAAATAGATGTCGAGAGAGGCAGCAATGAAAAATTCCTGAAGAGTCGAGAAGCAAAGGCCATAATTCAAAGAAAGCAGAGTCTTAAAACACTCCAGCCCAGTTAGTGGGACCAGATCCTAATGGCAACAGAAAATGACACTACTTCAGCCCGTCATTATAAACTTGCCAGCAAAGCCCTATTCCAGTATTTATTACTGATGCCGTAGAAGGTATATTAGCATTAGAAGTGCCTCCATTCACACTAAATTCACATCCCTCCAGCCAGCCTCCCCCAGCCTGTCCCAATAAGACTTTAAAATGTTCTTACATTTGTGAAAATGAATAGCAGACATCCCAGGGGTATTTACCTGGTGAGGCAGGAAGTATTGCTCAGTACAAAACAGTTGCTCTTGGAGTCCACACAATCAGATTTCTACTAACATTCAAGACATTATTGTGATGTGCTTTTTAGATACTTTGATTACTTTGACCTTCTTGCTGAAACAGAAGAAAAAGAAAAGAAAAGTAGCTGGCATAACTATCTGAAAGCTTCTCTGATCTTTCCAGCTAATAAAAGCCAAATCTCTTTCTACAAGCCTTTCTTCACTTCAGACAATTGCAGCTGCAAGAGCACTGTGTGTACTTGATTATAAAAGGCATTACACAGACTTAGAAGGCATCCAGTAGTAATTCATTGACCTTATAATTACAATATCCAGGAACACCTAGTGTGGTTTTGGTTACAGTATGACTGAAGACAAGGATTCAGCACTGTCTGATATGCCTATACACACACTCCAAAATACTTAAATAAAAGCAATACATACATACTGGACTCTGTACTTCTAAGTCCAGGTAACTGGTAGGCAAGCCCTAGGACAACCTGACATTGCTAATTGTTACTTACAAATTACTAAGCACACCAACAAATGACCATTCTCTGATGTAACCTGCAAACAGCAATGATTTTTCTGGAAGACCTTACTGGCCACAATTTATTTATTTTTTCCTCCAGTTGTTGCATTTTGCAAAACCTCCTGCAAAAGGTTTCCACTCTGACTCTCAAAAATAAAATTAAGAAGTCCCTAAGGACATCCTTGGCAAACACTGATGAGGAAGGAAGACAGGGGAAAAGGGAAGCACAATACTGATGTCGGAAGGAGGAAGAGCAATAGCAGAGCAAGTGATTCCAATAAATCTCATCCAACCTCTTCCAAGCTGTCAGAGGGAAGTGAAACCTCCCCTGCTGCCTTCCAAAAGGTCACCGAGATTAGAACTGCAGCAAGACTCCCAAAAGCAGCCACACGTGGCCCAGCAATGCCAAGGGAGAGTGCTGATGCAGTGGATAGGCAATTCTAAATGAAGATAATGAAGATAAAGTCCATGTTTTCAGAAGCTAATAACTTGTTTCAAACACAGCAGTCTTCTGTGCAGTGAAGGAACTGAGCATAAGTATTTTAGTAATTAAGTAATTCCAAAGATATATAATAGCAGCACTTGTTTTTAAATCATGAGCCCAGATGTTCTGTCCCAGTGAAACCAGACTCGTTATTTATTACTAAACAGAGGCAGTCCATGAACCCTCCATCATTTCACCAGCCAGCTGAACGACCAGCTCTGTCAAGTCAAAGGCATGTTAAAAAGGAGGCACCTCAGGCCCATTGTTTAGGCAGGAATCTACTCACCACATGGGCATCCAGGGAATGACGCACCCTGCCTGAAGCTGACCCCAAAATACCCTGCCAGTGACAGGTTCTACTTCTTATCTTTGCTTCTCAGCAGCAGACCAAGTTCTTCTGCATTTTTACAAATATCCATAAATTTTTCAGTTCACGAACAAAAGCACTCTGCTTCCATTTGGTTTCCATTCCTCTTTGTTTGGCATTTGGATGGCAGAAAAAGGAGACATATCTCTATCAGCAGCATACACTGTGTTTTCCAGAAACTGTGCACAAATCCTGAGGGACAGCAATAAAAACGGTCTGTAAGTACCTTGGATGAGTTTTCAAAGTAAATGCAGGATTTTTAGCCACACGATTCCCATCTATCTTAACTGCTTCATTGCTGCTTCACAGAACAGGCACACCATGACAAATACATCCTCAGAGCTGGCCAACATACACATCGCCACATGCCATCAATTTTTCAATCACGGATGCTCCAGTGCCCTGCCACAGCACAGACACCGGTGTGGAGAACAAACAGTGTGGTTATTATAAGCACTACCTAAAGCTCTGTGCTACACATCGCCTCCCCCTGCCAGCCTTCCTCATGCTGAGTGGTATTTTGCCTCAATAATAGTCCAGCTGATTTCTGCAAAACTATTACTCCACATGAGTGAGAACAGCAGCTTCGTAACTTTTCACAAACACCATCAGGCTGGAAATAGCTGAAAAGCGCTCCGGCACACTTGGGCCATGAAAGCACACCGCTCCTGCCTGAAAGTTTTGTTAAACTTCTTATTGAACAGGAACCAGGGAAAAAATCAATTTCCTTCTAAGATATGAGATACTGACGTATCTCATCTCAAAGAAACAGCCAAATTCAGCAATGACAAGGCAGAACATGGCAAGGAAACGTGCGGGAAAGTACCTGCCCACACAAGGTACCGACCTCACCTCGGCAGAACAGTTTTACAGCACTGCTTGCTGCAAGACCTACACTGCGATCACCTAAAGCTCAGGTGGTGAAGAGTTGCCCTTCTGGAGCGCAGCCAGCCACCTCTCCTCCCAGAGCCGGCAGGAAGGTGCAAGCACACCGCTGTGCGCACAGGACACTTTGTCAGCGACCAGAGGCTGCGCGGAGCTCTCCTCGGAGGCTCTGCAACGCCCCGGGAGCCTGCTGGAAAGCTGACAGGACGTGGGGGGCCTGGCGTCTGCTGGATGCTAGCACACCCAGCTTGCAAATGGATGCAGCACAACGGGATTCCAACCGCCAGGAGAGGACTTCCTCGAAGGTTTAGCACATCTCTGGAGGGACACCAACAAGCTCCCCACACCATTAACAGGAAACAGGTTAAAACATACGCTGATTTTCCTCAGCAGCTCTCTCTCAATTTACAAAAATACAATTCCAAAACAACACCACCACAAAATTATATTTAACACCCTGACAGAGTTGTGCTCAATAGAGGCTTCCCTTTTTTCCCAACCAAACTCGCCAAGGAATTAGCTGTTCATTTTTTCCCTGAGCAGCCTTTAACTTGAGCGCTCACATCAAAGCTTTCACCTTTGCAGTGAAAGATGCGGGGATTCTCCTTAGAGCTCTTTCACAACAGACTTTAAATCAGGCAGAAAGGTCAAACCAGACCAACGCAAAGCTTTACCATTCGCAAGTCTATGCACACTAAATTATTAGCAATTTCCTGACAAGTAGATGTTGTGCTTTTGGGAAGGATAATGAACCAGGTTAACTGCACAGCAACTTTTAAGGATCTAATTTATTTTCAATTAGCAAGGATTTTTAAATCATGGCCTTTTTAAAAACCACTAGAAATTGGTTTGGTTTGAACCTGCTTTAATACTTCATCCAGCAACCAAAAATTAATCTGATTTCATTTGTCAGAGATAAGAACCTCAGACTAGTCTCCAGGGGACAACATCCCATAGAGGAAGCAGTCCAAGCACTTTCCAACAGCCTTCTTGGTTGTCTCAGCAAAGGCCATAAGATGTAAAGAGATCAAATTAGCTTGTCCTCCAGATTAGGCGTATAAATACACTTGGGTTGCAAATGATTAAGTCAAGGTGTGTCTAAGTACCTCAATTAGAGTCAGTTTAGGACTTCCCTTTCATAGTACATTTCATTTAAACAATTCCAACAGGTTCTGGAAGTGAGTTTTAGTTATGAATACAGTGATGATTTCTTTAATGGAGGAAAAAATCCTATGTGACCTTTGGAAACATAAATGAATTGGGAATATACACATTCTGGTTAATTAAGAATATTCTTCACCTTATGCTTGCAATGTTTCCCGTTCACTTCTTCGAGCACTGAAGGACAAGAAGGACAAAAAAGCCTCTCAGCAGAAGCGCTAACAGCAGTGTCCCTTCCCCAATCTGTTCTCCTCCATTTTCCCAGTCACTGGCTGACGTGCATTAAGCTCTTGCACACCAGACAGAACCTAGACACCCTTCCTACTGGGGCCAAGGCGCTCTCAAGATCAGCCCACAAAACTATCTCCACTGCCTACAGTCAAAACTGTATTTGCCTTCTTCAAAGTAAGCCAACATTTATTCTTTCCATTCAGTCCAGCATGGATAATTCCCTCCAGCAAAGGGAAATTGCTTTCATCACCGTTGGCCAGTCCTGCTACAAGAATGCAATATTTTTAAAGGGCTTGTTCTCAGGAGAAAACCCCATAAGCTATATTTATCTCTAACTAATCCATTCCTAGCTCTTACTCTAAGATTAAAGAATTAGAGACTGCTACAGCTGCTGTCCTTATCACATTAATTACTGTAAATTGGCTGTCATTTCAAAAAAGAAAATCCACTTCCAGGGAATGCCTAGTTCCATGCCTCGAAGACCAGGCAAAGAGCAGATTGAATGTATCGCTAATGCAGCGCTCAACAAATAAAGCACACAAAGGCGATTGGTCTCAATACTGCTATTCTTAGTCCATACGCTGGGTGCAGAGCTGTAGATCTAACCATGCATACTGTCTAGGCTTGATTTCTGTCTGGCACAAATTACTTCCAGCAGTTGAAAAATAGACACACTTCTTATGATGTGTGTAAAGAGCCCAAAGTGCCAAAACTAAACCAAAACTGAAAGATCTTGCTATAGAATTTAGGCGTGGAATTATGCCTTAAGTCGTGCCTTAGTAACCTCCTTCTAAGTATGATTGCTCTTCAGAAACATAGCAAAATTAAAATGCATAAGCAACGCTAATAGCAATCATAACATTGTGAGAGCAATTCTGTAAGTCAAGGTGCTGCATTTTTGTCCTAGTAACATGACTGCCAATAGAAGCACTTCAGAATGAAGAGTTCAATATATATAATATTACTAAGAAATATGATTTTACTTAATTCAAATGTGATCTGGGGCTACTTCAAGCTATTAAGTCACCTCCATAACTAGCTGCTAAAAAGCTGGCCACCTCCTCTGATGACAACACACACAGCACAGTGCCACAAGAGGTTGGTTTAACAGCATTAGGAGTGCTAGAGAACCAACAAACCCTTTCTTTCTTCCTAGTCGCATGGGATGTGTGCGTGTATGTTCCTCTGATGCACAAGCAGTACAATAGTTTCTCAGCATGATCAGAAATCCAGGCATGAAAGAGAATCTATGTATTTTGATACTTACATGTTGCCAGCAAAGCAGCAAACATCATTAATATTAAAGGAATGCCTTAATTCCTACTTTCATATATGTTAAAACAAACGTGAAAAATCTTGGTTTTGTTTTTTCATTTGCTCCCCTGCAGACAATTCTGAAAACAAATTTTTAAACGCTGATGTAGAAACCAAATTATGATAGCAACTGAATACAGTATTTTGTAAGCAATGTACTTTGTAGAGCTTGGCATTAAAACCTTCCAAGACCTCTTTATAGGAGGTCAGAGAGGATTTTTTGGAGCTACTATCAGAGAACTCAAGAAACAAGCAGATTCTACTTTTAACTTTTATTTATTTATTTTTAAATCAAACCAGATGCTTCTTCAGAGTTTCAAGCTTTTGAGATTTGGGTTGAAGTAACAACACTGGAAAACTTAGGCTTCAGGAGCTGATTTTTTCTAAAATCACTTTAGCACAATAGCTAAAATGAGTCTCTTATGTGATCATTAGTATCTGTCAATATGACTATTTCCAATTTAAGAAAAAATATAGACATTCTTCTTAGAAGAAAGATGATGAAAAAGTAGTAAGTATTCACTGTATTCATCAAAGAGATTCAAGTCAACCAAACAAAGCTAGGTACCAGCCCTGATTTGTGTTTGATGTCTGCCTAGCAGCTTGGTGCCTCGCTGGCCGTATACTGCCACGCAAAATACCATTCCACTATGGAATTACCAAATAAAGACATTCCGTTCAGACAGATACCACTCGTGCACTGGGTGACTCTTCAGGGCTTTGACACTATTATCTTTCATTTCTCCTCCACAGTACTCCCCCTCCCAGTCGCCCTGGTACAGATTAATTACACAGCCTGCCGCTGGCATTCCAAAGCCAAGATGTGAATACAAAGAGAATTTCCTAACGAGAACTAGTACCAGCTCTGACGCTGAAGAAAAAACACAGTCCTCCTCCCTGTGACCTTCTGCCTTACGTAGCCTAGAAAGGAAAAGTCACACGGTGACTGTCCTCAGAGTAAACCAGACACTTTGGCTGTTGAAGCAATTGTCAGCTCTCATTTCGAAACTAAATTTCAAGACAGACGGGTTCAGCTCTCAAGGGAGTCATAGTTCTATTGAAACTGTATTTATTTTTGGAGACACCATAAATTGGCTGAGCAAAACCTTAACTCCATTAAGTTTTTAAGACTCTTTCAAGAAACTATTTCATGGAATAGCTACAAAACCCAGAGTTAGGCCTACATATCACCTCCCGAACAGAAATCTACTCTGACATGTTTTATTGAACATAACCCAATAATAAATCCAGACTCCCCAAACCGTACCCTGGCTGCCTGGCTGTATCAGTGCAAGATTCCCACTGCACTATCAGATTAGGATCTGGAATGACAGGTTCAATTGCCTAAATTGTGTGGTGACTGCTGGTGGTTGTTTTGTCTTGCTTTGCTTGTTTTTTAAACTATTATTTAACCTGCTCTTTCCAGCAAATTTCATGGAAGATCCTACACAGCTGCTAGCTAAAAGGAAGCCACTGTTGTATAAACCCGTTCTTCACTTAAACAGTTTAAATATAGCATCCCATTCTCCAGAGTGTGGAAATTCATTATCATACCCATAGATTATGTGGCAGCAGCAGCCTTGAGTAGTGTTCTTCAGTGACCCTTATTTATTCTAAGCCTAGGGAGCTTCTCAGGTACCAACCAGTGGAGAAAAAAAAAAAAAAAAAAAAACCTCTCTCGATGTCAATCATTCCTGGCCCATGTGCACTCTCTCACTCATGCATCTTAACTCTAAAGTGATTGGTCTTTTCCCTCTGGAGTCAGACCGAATGATACAGCAGCCTTCTCAGTTGTGATATTAACATTTCAAGTCAAGCCTCAATCCACTTCTCCATCTGAGAGACAAGATACGAGACCTTAGGACTGCAAGCACTCCAGGGAACTATATTCTGATTCTAAAAATCTCTCGCCTTTTAGAGATTGGAAGTCTTTCAGTAACCAAAATGCCTCAAGTTTAAGCTCCTTCCCTAAAACACAGAAACAAGCCAGTGAGATTTGTAATGAATACTGCTCTTCTGGTTCTGACAGAATGCTGAAGCCCTGCTCGTTTTTGGAAGCACCCTAGCAAGCACATGCAGTGGCCCCCAAGCAGGGTGTTTTCCAGAGCAGTTTTACGGAGTCCCACTAGGGCTGGAGTTTGACCTACGGAAGGAAATCTTTCTTACCATGCTTTGTACAGGGCAAGAGACCTTTCCAGAGGGGAAGGGTAAGAACAAACAGCTCTTGTTTCTCTAACTCTCATGCAGGCACCTGGAAGTCTGGATAAACATCCCATTACACACCGGAGAACCACACATAAGTGAAAAATAAAGTGATATAGCTCTGGCAGAAAACAGCTTTACCCAGGTTTAAACTCTGTCTGACACCTAAGTTAAAACATATTAGAACAGCTTCTGGCTTCATTGTAGTCGATGGAAAAGCTCCCATAAATGTGGAAAGAGACAGGATCAAATTAATGTTATTCACTCCAACTGTTGATGTCTACAGAGGCAAAGAGAAACTGTTCTATAAAACAAAGGGATGTGTTTTACATTATTCTGTAAAACACAGCCACAGCTGTAGATGCTGAATAAATAAGACCTACCTTCAAATATAATCCATACTCTTATTTATTTATATCTTAATGAAAAATTCTCTTTCTGAGCTAAAATGTTCCACACTTGCTCTCAGCTGTAAGGTGATTTTTCTCTGGAATGCTTTGACATGTAGATATCAAAGCAATGTGAATAATGGAAGTAAACAGACAAAGAGAAACTAATCTTTAAAATACAAGTGTATAAGGATATTTTACGAGTGAAGTGAATCTGCTTATGCCATATAAAGGAACTGAAAGATAGCATAGACTAATATCTTATTTCCCAGATCCCTAAGCTATTGTATCTCATCCTGAGATTAGCCCAGAGCAAATAGATATACATTTTAAAAATGCAATTTTTCCTCAGCATAAGCAATCCTTGATGAAAAAATTAACTATAAAAGTGCAAAGTCTAAAAGCTATAAAAACGCAAAGCGGGAAAAGGATTGGACTCTAAATGACTGACTTGTAACTGCAGTGCAAGGTTTGTGCCTGAAAAAAAAAAAAAAAAAATCAGAAGGGCTATCCCCCCCTTTTCATCCTAAGCTTATCCCAAATTTAAATAGCATCCAACGTGTCTCCATCCTGTTCTGCCACAACGACCCAAAGGCTTTAGAGCTGTGACACAGCATCTCCTGGTCACACAACACAGAAACAAGGAATAACCACCTTCAATGCATCTCTGTGCCAGGACTCCCTCCCTGACTGCTAGCAGCACTGGGCACCACAGGATCATCCAGATCCCAACACTGGGAGGAAGCAAGAGAGCAGGGGTCACTCGGGCCAGCATGTCTTGCCATGGCCATGAGGCATCCCACCCTGAGCTGTCTCCAGAAACTCCCCTCCTCACAGCCTCTTTGGGACTCTGTGGTAGGAACCAGGTGGCATTTGCTCAAGTGAGTGCTTTGGTACCTGGTCACCAGGCAGGGAAAGTCAGGTACGCTGCTTTCTACATCCAGGGCTTGAAGACCAGAAAGAGGCATTATTAATACTCTGTGCACATCCCACACTGTGGCACTTAAGGAGCTGTGCAGACCTGGTTTGATTACTTCAACAAAATAGCCCTCTTAGAAGACCTTTCAATAGCTTTCTCCCTTCTTCTTTCACTTTGAAAGCAAGAATAAAATTACTTCAATTTCTCAGAGCTATAGTTCTGTCAGCCCAGCAGGCCATACATGAAGAGTTTCACAATGCTGCCCACAACTCAGTATTTGAAAACATGGGGAATTACATTATAATTGGGGTCTGGTACATGCATTTCTTTGTCAGGTTCTTGGACTGCACCACCATCTGTGCAGACATACCAGAAAGAACAAGAGCCAAAAGTAAAACAACAGCAGAAGTGTCCATTCCCCCTCCAGAAGGGGGCTGAAGCTCTCCTGTTCTAATCAAGACATCTCTTTCATGCAGAACTTAAAATACACCTCACCTTCAAGGAGAGGATAACAAAGGTTGAAACAATTAGCTGACTAAGGCAAACAGAACTTCCCTCCACCCCCACTAACGCAAACTGTTTCCAGTGTTCTGGAAAGAAAAAAAAAAAAAATGAAAGGCAGAAAACAAAGTAGACACTTAAATTAGAAATTATTTAAATTGAATTTCATATGAAAAATGCTCAGAAGCTGGCCTGTTTAAGACAAACCTCAAGTTTTCTGCATGGCTGGAATCACATTAGCAGAGAAATGATAGCCTCATGTATTTGCTAATCTATTACCGTCAAGTTAGAAATAGAATATTGCATTAGCATGCAAAAGGCTGAGAGCCAGCGCTACAACGGAAACCGGTATTTCTGTAGTAAGCACTGCAGAATGGCAGTGCAGATTTGTATAAATAATGAGTCAGAGGGAAAAAAGTGAGCTTGCACTGTTCTGAGGCTTATGTGCCTTGATTATAATATTGATATTACATTCATTTTAATGTGTCAACTGCTCTGAATAACCTATCGAAGGCCAATGTTTTACGCTGTTGTGATGGGAGCCTCTCTTTCCCTCTTTCATTTCCTTTAAAAATAAATAAAAGAATTAAAGCTCAGATGTCCTGAAATCTTTCATCCACTGATGACTGCCACATTCAAATTAAATTTGAAGGGTTTACTGCAGCTCTCAGTCTTAGCTGTATAATTTACAAAGCCTACTCAGAGTCACTCCAATCTAATTTGTGGTTCAGCAGCGATCATCCTCTGCTGACTGCACCTACCTGAAGTTCTTCTTTTGAAGATGAGAAAAAAATAATAATAAACTTTTGACACCAGCATGTTTCCTCTGGGCAAAGCTTCAAGAGACATAACCAGTGTAGCCTGGCATGCCACGTGCAGCTTGATGCAAGTTTTGTTCCTACCTATTCTCACTGTTTTTAAAAGAAATGAGCCAAGCTGAAACCCATGTTCCAGTCACTGAAAAGCTGGGAGAGTCCTCGTCTGGACTATAAAATTCATCTCTCCGGTCTTGACTGATCTCTGCTTCTTCTTGAAGAACTTTCCTTTGTTTTCAGAGGATATTAGCAGAGATGCTGACCGCTGCCTCATACATACTACTTCTGTTCAGGTCTTATACTCCCCTGCTTCTCTAGTAAATTTGTATGTTCCAGTTGCAGCAACAGCAGAGTCCCTATACACAGTTACTGGTTTTCTGCCTGTTTCAGAGGCTGAAACTCTGCTGCCCTGGGCAAAGGGCATGCCTGTATCATTTTTAACAAAGGAAAACAAATGCTAATGATTTTGATAAAAAGAATGGTCAAACTATGACGATACTTACACAGAAAAGAACTGCTCTAAGGAAAAGGATCTCGAGGTTCTCTGAGGTACACAGGGCGTTAGACAAAGTGTTCTCTAAACCAGCTGAAATACGCCTTGTCCCCACCCTCAATATTTACACTTACAACAACCAGAAACTGAGTCAGAGCTGATGAGTTTTCTGCAGGCAGGGACTTGATACATGGTCTTCACAGGGCACTCCTGCGAAGGACATACAAAAGCAACAAGAGAACTGAGGAAGGGGGGTTACAGTTTTGCCAGATGTGTGAAAACCTTGTGTTAGCACAAACACACAATCTTTTCTGAATCTTCATTCACATCAGCCAAGGGGCTTTTCTGACAATTTTGCCCAAAAGGCCACATGCTGTCCCAGTACAGACCCTTGAAGATGGCTGTGCAGAAGTCATCAGGGCACATTGCCAGGCAGCATTTCAACCCCATGTATTGTACTCCTGAAAAGCACGGGTTTAAGGCAACAGAAACTACTGATTATTTTAATGCCAAATCTAGGAAGTCATTTTGGCTGAAAATATGTCTCATGTTTAAAGCTTTTCAATTTGACACCATCTAACTGTTTGGAAACATTTCATTTAAAAATGCACTGAAGTGTAAATACTTAAAAGCAAAAACATTTCTGAAATGAAAGAGTTCCCAAAGATAACACTTTGATCCAAACACATCTTTCCCCCTTTGGCTTTTCATTTTCTTCAACAAAAAGTCAATTTTTTACTGGTCCACCTGGGAATCTGAGCGAGACTTAGGAAAGATGAGACAGGGGGGATAGGGACAAGCCCTCAGACCCCAAGGCATCCAGACTACTTGGTCCCATGTCATTGATGGCAGTGTGCAAACCACCAAATAAAGAGCCAGCCAGTACTGCGGCACCTCAGGCAAAAGAAACTGCAGAGTACAGTTGGGTCCCAAGGCACAGGACCCAAATAAACAGCCTGCTGAGCATCTGTCAAAGCAGAAAACCTGCTTCGCTGTCAGGTTCCCGTAACTCCATATCCTATTGCTTCCAGGTTAAATCTCTCCTACTTGCACATAAACAGAAGGAGAGATCCTCAACGTGCCACCTAATTATATACTCAGATATCACTAAATATTGGGCCTAACATGTAACTGCCTGAGATGCAAGAAAACTGGTGGTTCTCTGCTCAAAAGCCACTTAGCCAGCTGTCAGAAGGCAGTACAGCAGTACCTCATGTAGGCATATTTCAGTGACTTGAAGGCAAAATCTGGACAGATTCAGGCAAAAGCATCTTTTTTTTATTATCTGCAACCTGAAACACTTTCAAATTACATAGTTTGAGGGCTTAGACAAATTGTTACATTTTCCCATACTTGAACACATGACAGGAGATTATATCGCTTATAACAGAGACATGAAAGGGAAAACCAGTATACATAACTTCAGTAATCACCCTTTCCTTAACTTCTGCATTTCAGCTGAAAATCTGATATCCATTCAGTCTTGCCCAAAGGGGGACAAATATTAGTGTAGCCAAAAGCAGGGATTTAAATAAATCTAGTTGTATTTGCCTCCTCATGCAGATGTGTTTGCACTGGAAGATGATTGTTCACAAAAGGCAATTTTCTAGTACAGCTTTGCTGATATAATTTGTAAAAAAAAAAATTCCCATGCAAATAGACAAGCTGTGAGAATCTGTTCAGTAAGACGTTTTTATACCGCATATCACTATTGCAGTGGGGGCAGAAAGGAAATGTAAGAGAATAATATCAGACACTTTAGACCCCATTTCTCCAATCAATTTCAATTTCTTCTCCCTCAAGACTTCTCAAAAACTACAGTAAAGGGGTTATTTATCCATTCTCTCTGCAACTTTGCAAGAGTTAAGTTTGAATTGCCATCTCCATGTGGACACTGCTGGCTATTAAGATGTGCATACCCTACAGGGGTGTAATTAAGGAAGCATTAAGATGTTTTCACCAAAGGACAGTTCATTTGTTTGCAGCTACACTTTTTTTTTTTTTTTTTTTTCCAGCAGGTTAACTACTTGGCAGCCCTTGCATGTCCTAGAGTCAGTCTCTCTCTAAAGGATGGAGGTGAGTGGGCAGGACCAGGCAGTTCATCTTCTCCATCTCTCATTTATTACCACATCACTCAGCAGTCCTGCTGACCTTCCTCACCTTGGAAACAGGGACCACACACTGCTGGGGCCAGTGCAACAAGACAAACAAATTCCCCTTGAAAAAAAATAAAATAAAATAAAATGAAAATCTGCCTAATAAATGACAGAAATATTAAGGCACAAGGATATTTAAAAGTCCGAATATTTTAAAAGCAAGCTGTTATTTCACTTGCTCCCGTTCCCCACACACACATGCAATGGGTAAGACATGTTGCACAAGTGCTGGTAATTGCGCACCCATAGTTACGTTTAGTTACAAACAAAATTATCACACTTTCATCTCCAGGCTGAAACAGCAACCACTTCAGGGCTTGTGAATGGAAAATATCTTCCTCTGCCCTTACATCAGGGCTGCCACAGTTTGAAAGCCCCGGAAGGACAGTCTGTAGCCTCCAACAACAGTGTCTGCATAGGTATCATGGGTCGCATCATTTAGGCACCTCTGCCACGTTCCTGAAGCAGCAACAGCAAGTCATTAGGAGGCGGGATAACGAAGGATATCTTCCCAGGTGTTGAATAGGAACAGACCAGGAAGACAGGATCCCTTGATCCACAGGCAGAACAGCAATGCAAGATGCACAAACCCTCTTTCCCCCTGCAGTGTCCCGCTGCGACCCACCGCTGGCCTGCAGGGGCTGGCAGGCCTCATTAGGCCCTCACCCCTCAGCAGGGCGCGAGGACCACACACCCTCTCCTTAGCCAGCCCCACGCAGGGTGAGAAGAGCTCACGAGGCTCAGCAGAGGAGCAGGAGAGAGGAAAACCATCAGGAGAACTAAGGATCAGTCTCTGGGGACAGTAATCAGTACAGGACTGCAAAGACTAGTGACACCATTAGCTTTATCTGCTGCAGAAGCTGCTAAGGGGACTCAAGCCCCATGTAGACCAGAGGCAGACTGCTGGTACCATCACTGGCACTGGCTGTGCCTGCCACGCTCAGCTGGCTGCTGCTGAAACCCAAGGTGACATTCCAGTCAGCATTCATAAAGCCACCTTCCAGCACCAGCAGCCTCATGAAATGAAGCGGAGGAGGCTGAGTAATGTCAAATTGGACGTGAGTGAGACCAACAACTGCTCATTGCAGACACCATGATTCCCCAAGTCTTCTCATTGAGGTTTTGGGACATGATATAAAAGCAGCCCTTGTTTCTCTGCTGTTTCCTCCCCATGCACCTGAAGTCTTCCTCCTTCCTTTTTTTCTTTTATTTTAACCCAGTAATGAAGAACCAATTCCATTTCCTTTTGGGAAAGCACACCGTCCCTTCCTGGGCTCCTCCGCACAGCCCAAGCCTTGTGCAGAGCAATCTCTTGGAAACAGCTGCACAGCAGCTACAGGAGAGCATGAAAGATTAATTAGGTACATGATGGAGCTCTATATACAATTTGGTATTTAAAGTGCTTCTGCATTAAGAATCAGATAAATCCTGAGCAGGAGAATGAACTTCTCGAGCAAGTTTAAATGTGCTTAGATCTGTGATTGATAGACATGAGTGACTGCTTCATACTCTAGGGTGACCCTATTCACGCTCTCTCCTCTGACAACAATGCCAGAATAAATTGCCCTGACTGACAAAGACATAATAAAAAACATTATTCTGGAAACCCACTCACTTAACCCATACCTACATGACTGTGGTCTATTTAAAATACCAAGCAATTCAGTGATTAATTTTGGTGAGTTACTCATCTTTATTTAGGGAAGCAATGGTTGTGGTGCATAATGATGAATCCATTTTGATTTTAAAGTGTCTATCATCTGAAAAATGACATTCAGAAACACTTAAAAATTAACCCTTCTACTCATTGTCATTCAGCAACTCCCAAGAAGTACTGTCAGGAGCATGTTTTGGATGAGCACATTTTGGTAGGAGCAAACGTCTGGGTAGATTAAAGAGGGTAATAACAGAAGGAGATCTTAAAAAAGCGACTGTCCTGCAGCCACTATGAAGAATCCAGAAGTCAAATTCACTATTACTACTTTATCATTTTTGTTACCTGTAATTCAATCAAGTCCGGTCCCCACATGCAAATAGCATAACCCCATAACAATTTTACATACGTAAGAAAAGTCAGAACAACTGAGTTGAAACAAACTGAAGGGGGCAGATAGGAAGAGAAGGGATTACAGATACAAAACATGAGCTGTTCTTTTCAATCAAGAACTGGTATCATGAGTGAAACCAGCTTCTTCCTGTTTCTGACCTTAGCAAGTATAAAATTTATCTTAGTGGAACCTTGCTAGAAATTTGGTTGAGGTTTCAGAAAATTGGGAGAGACAGGCTAGGATGTCCTAAGCTGTGCTGGCTTCATAGAGTATCAAAATACTTCAAAACTTTTTGTTACTGCCTCAGATAAGTGGCTATGACCTGGCCAGTGTTCAGTGAGAAAGAAACTGTACTGACCAGGGAGTCTATTTACAGACTCACTGTTATTACCCTAATAGCACTTCAAAGGAATTGGGCAATCCAAATTTAATATGTAGTGAGGATTGCTGTTAGCACAGTTAACTGAGATAGCAAAGATAACTCTTTGCTACTGTTAGGGAAGAAAGCCAAAGAGAAGGAGAAATGCAGTGCTCCAAGGAACTTTTTCTAAAACTGGCATATCCTGACTGGTGTACAGAAAAAACCAACTATGATTCAACACACTTAAAAAGAAATGACCAGGCCAGTTCACTAGTGTAAAAGGTCTGTGAAAGAAGTAAACACAGGATACATATATAAACTGCCTGCCAACAAAACACCATTTATTTCACTTCTGAGCCAATGAAGTAGTAAAGCAGAAGTCCTCGTTATCCTATGAAATTGAAGGCAACAAGCTAAGGGCTGAAATGCTATCTGTAGGGGTTGGAGTGTGAAAAAGCACAGCTGGAAATACCCCACCTAACTCCCACAGTGGCAGATCTCTCTAGAGCACAGGCAGTGAGGGTGAGCTCCTATAGGAAGCCTGAGCCATCAATGGGGCACGGGAGGAAGGAAGAGGAGAGGCAGGCTGGGCCGGGGCACTCTGCTGCTCCACACGGTGCCATTGCTGGTCGACCCTCCTGCCCACCTGGCACAGCTCAGCACTAGGTAGGAGAGATGCCATGCCATCTGGCTCCAGATTACAGCTTTTCAGCTTTTGTAAGTGTATATTTTATATATATAAATACACACACACACAGCCCTAAATTACTAGATATCAGAGCTCACGTCTGATCTATTCTCATCCAGAGCAATCCGCAGATGTATTGCTTATGCAGCCTCACTGGCTTGGAACTGCAGAAGAAATAGGAGGGGCAGGGAGGGAGTATTTTCCCCACAGTCCAGAGCATCCAACAAGAAATAAGAAAAAAGTGTTTTTTCCCCACAGTCCCATATATCCACATTACAACACTATGCTATAGCACAGTCTGAAAGAGCTGAGGAAATTCTCTTTCTGCTGAACTATCTCTAGATACCAGGCAGACATTATGAATAAGTATTTATAGAGTTTTCAGCCTATTCTATTGGACCGCCAGGGACCAGCCTTATATAACCATCAATAGGTGATGAAAAGCCAGTAATCACCTCCACCAGTTGTTGTGTGTTTTCTTTACTTCAAAGCCTCGTGTACTGCTTGCTCCAGCAGTGTGAAAGCTTTAAATTAAGGTGTGCTAGTATGGAATACGTTTCACTGTACTTTCCTTAGATTGGCATTCTAGGAGAGATCTCTGTTTGGGTCTAATCTTATGGCTCTGGCTCTTAGCAAAATTAATTCTTTTCAGGTATTAACTGTGCTTTAATCTCTTAGAGAGTGCCCACACTCGAGCTACCAGCTAACTAAATCACTTTCAACAAGAACCTAGTTACATAGGTGCATGTTCAGCGCACAAGGCAAATTGTACATGTCAGCACACAAGACCCGCAAGTCGTTGCCTTCATTATTTACTCCCCGTTCAGTTCATTCCTCAGTAATCCCTGCTCCCCCCCAGCACAATTGGGAACTGTGAGCAGCATGTGTGACTCAGGGCAGAACCAGCCTTGCAGGGACTGATCCTAGGTGGTGCTGAGCTGCTGCTCCCACCTGGGGCTCACACCTACCTGAGACCTCTCCAGCTGCACAGCAGTGGGCAAAGCGGGCTGTTGGCCTGGGGGCAGCACCGGACCCGGGCTCCATCCTTAGGTACTGAGCTCCCCACACTCCTGGCAAACAGCAGATGTCCTGAGAAACAAGTCGCCTCTACAGTTCTCCTTTACACACAGAGAAATTGTTTTCATCCGATTTCCGGCTGCGTTACAAATGGCTCCAAGTAACACGGCACATAATGCAGACCATAAAGCTCAAAGCAGACCACATACAGATTGTTTGCCAAATATCACACCTTATGGACTGGCCACATTAGCGCAGCAAGGAGGGAGAGAAGAGTGCTGGTGAGTCATGAATAATACATGCTGCAGACTGAGTCTGTAATCGCATTTAAACTATTTGTTTTCCCTATTACCAATGGAAATAAGCAACATAAAATTGTAGGGTTTAGTAAGTGCATATTTTGTTTCACACAGAGGAATATGAAGTCCTTGGTACAGGAGGAGCATTAACTAGGCTTGCATTTTCTAGGTGCTGCAACCTGAGGCATAGAAAGTTAGCAGTTATTGGCTGTGCTACTGAATTACACTAATTCAGGTGAATAGCTCACAACTAGCTAAGCATTTCTATGTATTGCAGGCAACCAGCATGTAGGATAAGCAAGAAAACAGAATTTCAGTACAGCCCTTTCTTCCTTTGAAGACTATTGCCGTGTGACAATAGGTGGCCTTATGGTGCTCCTCATTCTCTTTTCTGATCCCTGCAGCTGTGGTGGTTTTACGGGGCTAGGCAGTTGAACACCACAACTGCTCTCTCACTCCCCCTACTCAGATGAGGAGGGGAAGAAGTAAAGGAAAGAACAACTCACGGGTTGAGATAAGGATAATTAAAGAGAAAAAATATTATTAAGGAAATGTTATTATTAATTAAACAATTCAACTAAAGGGAAAAGAGGGAAAGGGGAAGAGGGGGAAAGGGAATAACAAAACAAGTAAAGGCTATGTGGAAGTGCAGAGGAAAGAAATTACTCTCTACTTCCCACAAATGAGCGACGCTGGACCACATCCTTGAAGCAGGGCCTCAACGCACGTAGCCGGTGTTCAGGAGGAGGACAGATGTTTTCTCAACGAGAGCCCACCCCTCCCCTCTTCTTCCTTTTTCCACCTTTTATTGCTGAGTGTGACATCATATGGTATGGAATATCCCTTTGGTTGGTTTAGGTCAGCTGCCCTGCTGATGTTTCTTTCTCACTTTTTTTGCCCACCCCCTAAGAGGGTCAGAGAGAGTCCTGATGCTGTGCCAGCACTTCTCAGCAGCAGACACAACACCGGTGTGATACCACTGCTGTTCTAGCTACAAGTGCAGAGCGCAGCGCTGTATGGGCTGCTGCAGGGAAAGTTAACATCCCAGCCAGACCCAGTACAGCACCTCAGCATCCCTTTTCATCTACAGGGGGCAATCCTAGGAACTGGGGTAACCAAGCATTCCTCTGTAACATCTCAGAGGACATAGAGACACAAAATGCCAAATTTAGGAACAAAATGAACGTTGCTGGCATAACAAGTTCTGCCTCCAGAATTGGATAGATGGTGACTTCAGGAGAAAAAACAGGAGAGTCAAAGACTGTCATCTCTCACCCCAACAGCACTTACGGAGGAGGTGCCAAACATGTCACGAGAGAGACAGGATTTCAGGAAGCAAACACTGTGCCCTTGTCATGAGAAACCAGAAGGGGAGCCTTCATCCTGCTCTTTTATAGCTACTTCTGTAGCATTACAGCCCTGCCGCTTGCACCTGCCCCAACGGCTCGTTCCCCGCTCCCCAGCACCCTCGGGGCAGCTGGCACCTCTCCACGTGGATGGGGCCACCCTGTACCCCGAGGGCTGTAGCACAGAGCCTGGACACATGTCCCTGGATGTGCTCACTCAGGGATTGCTGGCCGTCAGTGGCCCAAGGGGAACCCTGACCTTCTGGGGTTTGGGCTGTAAAGCCACAGTGAGCTGTCTGGGTTTTTAAGGCTTGCGACATGGCCCGAGCATGCAGGGCCTTAACCAGCACAACAAAAAGACCCCGCTCGGGAGGGCAGACCTGCACAAAGCTGTATGAGTTCTGCTCTGAAGGACTCTGAAGGGCTGGGGAAAGAAAGGAAATGCCATGCCTCTAAGGGAAAAGGGTCACTATAATTATTTCCTTAAGAAAAAGCATTTTCTCTGCTTAAAAAAAAAAAAAAAAAACAGCACACACGAGCTGGAGGCAGTCACCCAGCATGGAAAATGAGTTCAAATCCTAGAAAGTTATTAAATGGAACAGAAAATAGTCTTATTATGGGAAATGCCAGACAACCCTAGTAAACAGTAAAGCTTCCAGTCCCACCTGTAATTGCCACCGCTGCACTCTTAATAGGTTATCCACAATTATACACAGATGGTGAGAGATGGCACAATCTTCGCTGATGTTTGTGATTATATATTCTGGTTAACAAAATGCTCAGGCAAATTAAGGGCACTCCTGGAGATTTCTCCTTTCGCTCTTAAAGATCACCTCATGCAACAGAAGATGAGACTTAGCAGTCATAACAGTGTAGAGAGAAACTCTTATAGCAGATGATAATTTCTATTTTAATCTTTTATATTATCTATTTTTCTAGTGTATTCTGAAATATAACATTTTATAAGGTGCATATCATATAAGGCTCTTTTACTGCAAGTGACAAATCAACAAAGAGCACTGTTTTGGGAAAAAAAAAAAAAAAGAAAAAGAAAAAAAAAAGGAAAAACAGAATTATCTAATGCACAACCAGGGCATGATGAGAGATTATTTTCAGATGTAAGTTTGGTACAATTTTATTTCTGAAAAACAAATTTGATAAGACACTTTAGAAAAGCCCTTTTGGGCTTTTAAAAGAGATTGCATTGTGCTCAGAATACTTCAAAGGGGGTGTTCGGGTTGAAATTCATATTTCACCAGAGTTGATGTTCAAGTATTAAGTTGAAAAGTGTCTCGACTTTTCACAGGAAAACCTTATTTAAATCCCAATAAAAGTTAGCACCAAAAAAAAAAAAAAGTATTTTGTAATTGATATAAAATGTTCCTTCTTCTAATATCAAAGAAGGAACTTCATATATAAAATGATTTGAAGTTCTTTATTACTTCTAAATTGTTTTTTTCTATTTAAGCGTGAAAACTTTCATTTCCTCCTTAGGCACTTAAAGGTGGTTTAATTTCTTGAAGACCATTTTGCAAATATTTTTCATCTGAGGAAAGGATTATATCTAGCAGTTTCGTGATACCAAAACTATATAAATGCTTGTAATCACCAGCATGACTGCACTGTAAGTGGCAACTAATACAAGAAGCCATTTAAGGTTAGAGCTATGAAACTTTGGAACAGCCACAACATAGAAGGCATGAGGTACCTGTTCAAAGCATTGTGAAAAAGCTGACATTTAACTAGTATTAACACTTTCTAAACTTATATTTATACTATTTATACTTAATTTATATTTAAAACTTTCTGTAAGAGCATGGAACATTTGAGATAGGTGCTCTCTTAAACCCTGTTGAAACTTTACAAAGCAAAACAGTAGAAAGGCATTAAATTCTCGTGATAGCAATGTTCTGGTAGCACCCTGTCATACGATGAAGTCCCTGTAATTACAGTGAACTTTGTTGCACACCTACTCACAGATCAACTACTCATGAGAAGAGACAGATAACAAGGCAAACACAAAGACACTTGAGGAAGGAAAGATCAGAGGAGAACATTTTTTTGAATACTGTTGAAGCTTATCGAGGGTGTGGCTGCCTTCTTTGTTAAATGTCTGGAAGGAAAACAATATAGAAGTTCTCTAGATTGAGGAGGAAAGTAGACTCTTTGTACAGCCTTCATCTTTTCCCCACGTTTTCTGGTCTTGTGCGAGAAACCCACTCATCACCTCCCTCAAAGAGAGAGCAAAAAGCCATAAGCCTGAGCTGGGAAGCAGCAGCTACTGAATTCAGCACCACCAGAAAAATGAAGTTAACTTGAGCAGAGGCAAGTCATTATACTCATTCTGGAGAGAAAAAAAAAAAAAAAAGCATGTAATCACAGATTAAAGCACTACATTTGCAGTTTAAAATAAATCTTTGAATTTGTCTGTTTATCACATTGGTTTATTCTCATTTCCAGGAAAATGTAGTTTATGCTCTTTAGCAGAAGCGGTTAAGATCCTTAGAATTAGTTCATTTATTAGTCTTAACGCTGCTGTTAGGATGTAATAACTTCTGTGGACTAAGCAATTGAGCCTCTCTTAGGTTTCATACAACTCAGATCAGTCCCTCACATTGTGCTAACTCCAGTATATACATCACAGGATACCTTTAATCTCAAAATTGTTTTGTTCACTTAGAAACAGCTTAGTTAAGTAGGATAAGAGAACGATGTTCACAATCGGTCCCAGGCATATTTCAGCCCTTTTGGTTGCAAATTTATACCAAAACACTGTCACCTTTTAAATCCATGTACTAACTGCTACTGGGTTTGGTTTTATTGTTTTTACTTTTATTGCAATGCTTTTTTTTCTTTCCTCAAAACACAGCAATACACACAGGAAACTGGTATCTTATTCCTCAAGAGATTATAGAAATAAAATTTGGCTCGAATGTTCTTGTTTCTATAGACAATACTTTTTTTTTTTTTTTAATAGAGCATTCAATAGATTGTAAATACCTCTTTGCAATCTTCATACCTCACAACCCAAACATTACTGCAATAATTACATCATCTACAGAGCAGGAGAATCAAGTCTGAAGAGCAGTCACAAACACCAGGTACAACTGGAGACATATGTGGCTGAGAGCAAAGTAGCCGTAGGATTGCAATCCTTGGTGTATGCCTTGCACAAAGGAAAAGGGCTATCAGGATCTGCTAAATCAAAAGTCTCAGTCAGAGCCACGATAGCAGCAAATCTGGATATGTTGAAGTTGTTTATTTTTTCCCCCCAAGTTACAACAATCAGAAAACCAGACACCTTCTCTCAGACCAGGAGCTGTATAAGTCACATATTCTGAGACTTTATCTTTGATTCTCATTGATGGCTTATACCAATCTGTTCATGGCAGCTAAAAACCCTCCTCCTGACAAAAACTTCTGTATCTGAGGGGAAATAGTTGGTTTTATCTAGCTTCATGTTTCATTACACACCCTCTGGAACTTTTCTGATCCAAAATGCAATGCCTTCTAGGCAACCCCAAGCATGCACGTCCTAAATAGCCCTGTCAGCCCCAAACAGCAGTCAGTCTGAGTTATAAGGAAAAACATTGCACTGAAATGTAAAGGCTCAGGCTGGAGGGCTGCAGCAGGGTAATCAAGAGGGTAAGTGTGCAAAGGTGAGGGGAATGCTCAGGCTAATTAGTGAGTGAGAGACCTGAATAGGCAGAAAGAAATAAAGGAGCCCATTCTCCACCCTCCTGGGAGACATGCAGACATCTGCACCAGTAATCAGCACAACACCAGCCAGCTTCATACCAAATTTCTTCAGATTACTATGCAGAACGAGGGGGCGAAGCAGATTCAGACCCAAGCCTCAAAAACGTGTTTCTGTGGAAATTACATTTGGTATGCTATGTCAGCAGTGGTTAACCAGGAACATTCACTCACCACAGATCAATTTTTACCTGTGCAAAGGTAGAGTAAGTTGGTTTCACTACAGAAGGAAGATGAAAACATTAAAAGTAGGGGAGATCAACACTATTTATCCAAACATGGGTCACTTTCCTTTCCTTAGTATATGATAAAGCTAAAAAGCTTCACCTTCCTTGTGTTTTCACTTCAGGATTTTCACACCTTGGATATTACAACTTTAAAAAAATAAAATAAAATCCTCTTTTTAGCAATGAAGAAGGCTCTTTGCAACTACTTTACAGGGATTTATACAGGACAGCACAAGGTGAAGAAAATAAGAGTTGTAGAAAACGTGCTGGCTGCATTGTGACCTAATTCTCTAAATTCCTGATTTTGAAGGGACTACACCAACGCTTAAACTCTCAGAGGCACAGATATCAAACTTCAGAAAACAAACCTCATCAAACATTAAACGCTTCAGACTGCATGAGATTAAGAATTGGGATTTTGGTATAAATCCTTCTTATGTTCAGGATCACTAATGCCACTAGAGGTTTTGCTCTTAGAATTAACAGAGGTAAAATTACAAGGCAAATACAGTGCAGCAAAAGCATTTCTCAATTATTATTACTTGGGAAGAAGAGGTTCTGAAGAGCTGTGTTCTTGCTTGCTTGCCAGCTCAAAGAAACAGATTGGTTTGAGAAGCAGTAAAAAATCAGCTGACACTATTCTTCTCACACACCTCGGCAATGCCAAGACATTTTGTACCTACACAAAAATATGTATTTTTTTAGTCAAGAGTGCAGCTAACCCAGCCATCAGGATCAAAACACAGCAAAGAAAGGACAAAGTCTATATAAGAAGAAGCAAAGCATGGCAGCTCCCCCTGAACACCTGCTGAACTGAAAAAACCTCTCTGAGCTGGTGGGCACTAGGGCAGGTGGAAAATGGGACATGGCAAAGCCATACATAGTAACAAAAGTTTTCCTCTTTTTCCAGATTTTGTTTTAAATGTAGATTCCACCCCTGGGCGGCCAGGAACCAAGCCGGTGAAGTACCTGTTACTAACCTGTGTTTAAAACTAAGGGGTTGGGGCCCCGTCTCATTTGTGCTTTATTTACACCCCTTTCCTGTAGCCTTCTTCCAAGGTGGGAACTCCTTATTGTTGGCTTCACAGGGGAAACCTCCTTCAAGAGTCATTTCTTTCCCAAAAGTCAAACTGAACAGAAGCAGAGCAATGACTACTCTAGAGTCAAGTGAGAAGACTCTCCAAGAATAAACACATTTCTTTAATTTACTACACTTCCTCCTATGGCCTGTACTACAGCAGCAAATCAGCATATTCAGGTCAGTACTTGGCAGTGACCCCATGAAAGACAAAGGCTAACTTTGGTGAAAGTGTACTCCAAACAAAGAAAATATTTCAGATGGAGAAAGGTGAAGATATCATCCCAAACCCACTGAAGGTGCCTGAGCCTTACAGGCCTCATTTGGGCTCCAGCTCTAACTCACTGCAGGGAAACACGAGCACCTCCATCCTCAGGAATTATTTGAAGTTTCGTGATAGCGAGCCCTCCAAGGCAAGTACTTACGGCCACCCTAACACGCTTGCTGGGGGACCAACACAGAGCCAGATGGGGAAGAGGAGGCCCAAAGGGTTTCATAAGCACAGAAATCTCTGACATCTAAGGAATAAATTTGAACCAATGCTATTCCAGAGCATCTTCTTTTATTTCTGGCAGCTTCAGCCGTCACATAAGATTCCAAATGACGCTGCTCATGCTATGTGATATAAGGTTGCGAGCGTGACCTTGAGCATGCAGTATTTCTTTCACACACTGTTGACTGCATCAAACAAACCACCCAGCACTCCTCCTCCCCCAGCTCAGCCGCTGCCAGAGCATTCCAACCAGCTCAGGATACTAACAGATCTCTCACCGCAGCGGAAGGTGAATCCTATTTGGGTGTATGACAGAGAAGCACTTATAAATTGCTGAACTTGAGCTTTAAACTCAAACTGTAGTCTGGAGAAATGAAAATAATAAATCTTTTTTTTTTAAAAAAAAAAAAAAAAGAAAAAAAAGAAATCTTACCAAATACAAATGACTCTTTCTAGTGATTATAAATAAAATCGGTGAATCGTGAAGACCATAAATACTTCCCACAGTTCTGGGACTAGCAAAATAAACCACAAGAGCAAAATTCCTGTGGGTTATGATGTCAGTGTTACCATGAAACGTATTGATGGCCCAGCTCACTGTGTTCCTATACTTATGTTTATGTAATAGATGGATCCAACCACAAATTTTAATAGAAAAACATAGAAATATAACTTGGAAATCAAGGTTTATCTCCTGGCACTTATAAATGCATACTTCCCTTTGCACATTAGCCAGAAAGAATTGGCAGTACACCAATACGAGGTGTATTGACACAACGTCTTGTCGATAGCACATGAAAGCCCTTAATACTTAGCTCTAAAGTACTTGAGTAACAGGCCAACGTGACTGCAACTACCATTTATTTTTCTTCTCTGTCCTAAATTTCCCCGAGTTGTCTGCTGCACCAGAACAGCACCTCCTTATCCTGCTTTGGCTCTTTTCAAGTGCTCATAGTTCCCCAGACAGTTTTGCCCGTTCTCCTTTTTGTGGTGATGGTTGTTTGAGTGCTTGATGCTCTAGGACGCTGAGTCCAGTTTTATTTCGATTATGTTTGCAGCATCCCAGATCTGCCAGCCACAGGCACTTTAAAAACACATTATCAGGTTAAAAACACATTATCATTTAGCTAGGCATTTAGGCAGAGTCCCTTTTCATAATGCAGTAAGAGTACTTGGGGACAAAAAATAAAAAACAGAGGATTGGTTCTTAGCAGTGCAGGCTGTCACTTTGAACTCATGGAGCACCTTAAAGTCACTGCATTGAATTTTGTATAGTCTCAGCCTTTTCCAATCTCCTCTTCTGCTCAGCGTGCTCCCCCCACTTCCACGAGGACAATTTTATTTTTAAAATTATTTTTATATTCACAGCTCCCTCCTCTCTTCCTTCCCCGCTGCCTCTGCAAGCAATTCTTTCCTTTCTCTTTCCAAAGGGTTTAAAAGAAATGAACCAGGACAGCCAGATACTGCTTTCAGATGCTGCATCGAGGGTCCAAAACCCTGGCTGGCAGCAGAGCAGAGAGCGAGTACAAATCCTGCCGCGCACTGATGCTATTTTTGTGTTTACTGCTCAGCCACAGATACTCTAGCCACCACCTTTCATTATTTAGCTGCCACTGACACACATTTGAGAGTCCAGCCTATTCCCTCTACTGGACTACCCTGTAAATACAGCTTAAATGAAACCACCTTCTATGCCTGTGGTGAAAACAAACATGAGGGAGGAGGAGCAATCCATACCATAACATTAAAAACGAAAACTACTGAAAGGCAACAAGGAAATGGTTTGACACAGTGGCCTGGATATCCCATAGCCACAAGGTTTTGCTGCCACACAAGCACTGACGAAGCATGCTAGTTGGCACAGAGCTTGTACTACATGGGGGGGTTGTTGACAGTAGAGCTTCACCATGCCCTAAAGGTCATTTTTGTCCATCGGAGATCCCTTGTGCAGTGGTGTAGCAGCTGGTACAGAAGTCAGAAATGGTTTTTTTTTGTTTGTTTGTTTGTTTTTGTTTTGTTTTGTTTTGTTTTGTTTTTTTGCAGATCCGTCCTCAGCACTGCCTGGCAACATCACTTTGTCACAGGGCCCAATTGTCCCCTGGAATAGCGCCAGGGCACCAGTAACAATGGGCACTGCAAGGGTTTAGCACCATGCTTTCTAACCCTTTCCTCAGCTGGCTTTAAAACCACAATAGCTGAAAGACTATTCTCTCACTACACAATGGCACCTACAGAAAGCACAACACCGCCAAGGCTACAAGAGGGGAGATTTCTTTTTAGAGACCACAAAGAGTCACCACCTATAAGAGCTGCCTCCTTCAGCTGAGGCTACTTGTATCAGACGTATCACAAGGAATAGCCAGTTTCAGCCGCAATCAGAAAAATTAATTATAGCAGAAATACCATATTTGTAATTATCGTTTAGGAGCTATGATTGTTTCTTCAGCTTCAACAGGTAAAAATTACAGATGCCAGAAAACATAAAAAATTCTATTACCCCTTTGATGAAGCCAAACATGCCTTGACATCTATTTTAGCTGTTACCATTCATTACTGTTTTGCAGATCTTTAGTATCCTGTTTATCAAAATGAATTGCTTCAAATTATTTATGTCTTAGGAGCTGCTCTATCATAATTATTTTTGCACATTGAACCCCAGTAAACTTCTGTCCAGCTTTCTTGTTTCCCTTTCGTTACCATAGCTGATCTTACATACTAATTAAAAACAGGCTATGCTAATTAGATCGCACTGCTTTCTTAATGAGATAAAAAGTCTTTTTTTCCCCAAGTTGGTTGCTCATTACTCACTTCATAGGAGAGACTGCAAAGTTGCATGACCTTCAACACCATCAGGTCTGCCTTCTGCAGTAGAAAAAAAACAGCCTGTCTTTTCCCCCTTCCACTTCATGTACTATAAATATCAAATCCAGTTCCCTAACAAGTTGCTGGTAACTGACAACTTGCTTTTTCTGTTTTGTGCTTCTATTTCTGCACAAGCACAGCTCCAGGCTCTACTGTAATAAAGAGAAGCAAAGATTCTGTTTTCCTCCCTCTGTTTTGTAACCTCAAAGCAGTTCATCCCTGATTTGCAATTCTGTCCTCACCTTTCCTCTTGGTTTATAATTTCATCCAAGCGTAGTTGATCTCAGCATTAGAGAGGAAATAAGGATACCAAAATGGAGGACAGGCTCTTTACATAGGAGAATTTCCAAATACTAGCAAAGCAACTGAAATTTTGATTTTCTTGGTTACATAACATGAAGAACAGGTATGTTACCTAATCCAAAACATCTACTTGTTTTCAAATTCTGTAAGGCTAACACACTTATCAGCTGTGAGACTCCCATGCCCTTACAAAATTGCCTCCTACTACATACTGAAGATGTTGCTTCCATGTTTTCCATGGAGTTGCATGATTGGGATAACTGCTTTCCATGGAGCAACCTTAGTCCTCAGGCAACATGACATGGTGACATGGCCAGAACCAGACTCATCTTCAAGTCACAGGCCAAGGTCTACATGTATATCCAGATCTCTCCCTGTTACACTGTTGTGTTTTTTTTTGTTGTTTTTAAACAGACAAATTCTAACATCTGATTCTACTGTATTTATTTTGACCTGATTTGCATAGCTTGACACATTTTGTGAACATCTCCAGGGTCAACCATGTTGAATAAAATGAAATATATGCATTTCTTATTTCTTATGTAGCAGTGAACCCAATTATTCATACCAAAAAGACATTCATGTGGCAAATGGAAGTGAGGGATTACAAGACTTTTATAGTGTCATAACTGCAAATTAGGCCTTTTTTTTTTTTTTACTGTATAGCAGCTGGTCCAGCTGTTCATTTAACAGTGACATGATCACAGAAGCCACTAACTAGGAATCTCTGTCCTTCACTACAAGACCAATATAGTTCTCCAATGTTCTTTTTCAGTCTACTCACAGTTATTTTTTTCTCTCAGACCCTAATGTGCCTCCAAATTTCTTTAACGTTCCTTTTGACCTTCACACAGTGATTCTCACTGAGACTTCCACTATGCCACAGAAAATTCCTGAAGTTTTCATGCCTGTAATAAGTACAGCTGTAAACAAAATATGGCCCTAAATTACAACACTGGGTCTGAATACCCCCCACTTTTAGAACCAAATCCAATTTTTCTGAATTTTGCAAGTGGTCCTTCAGTTGAGCAAACTCTCATTCTACATGTTGTTAAATCTTCTTAAGTTCTCACCATCTGACTGCTGAAGCTGATGTACAGAGTTAGTGAAATTAAAAAAAAAAAGTAAAAAAGTTACCTCTGGGTAGGTCAGGTTTGGAGGAGGTCTGGTCAGCAACACACTTCTCTGCACCGAAGCATCCTTCCACCACCCAGGAAAGGGAGATGATTTGTCTCTGGTGGTAGCATTCCTAAAATAGGTGTGAAGGAGAATTTGCAGATAGCTGGGACATAGATAATCTCATAACACTTTTCACAGCAATTTAGCCTCCTCAGGCTCCGTGGCTCCAATTGTCTTTGTGCCACTTCACTGAACTATATCATTATTAACCCCTTGGCCTGAGCACCTAGTTCATTTCAAGACTTGTCAGGTCATTTCCTAGCCTGCAAAGGGTAACTGTATGCATTCAGGTACTCTTTGGTGAAATCTCCTTTGTCTGCAAAGACCATCCGCACTGTCTGGCACTGAGGATGTCAAAAACAAAGCTCTGAGGTGAATGAGACTGAAATGTGTAGACATGTAGGCTATCTCCTCCCCACCCTGCCCTGAATTTGCAGCACCTCCCAGGGGAAATCCCTGATCTAGGATCTATTATGGTCAGGTTTATGGCTCCCCTGCTGCCAGCTAGAGCAGGGGTACCCTGCTCTATATTGGGTTGGCTGGATCAACTTCCATCCACAGATCAAACCTCCCCCGGCCTACCAGCTGTCCTGGCTCACCCCAGGCTGCAGTCACTGCAGGAGATACGAGGGGGACACAAAAGCCAAAGCCACCAGCGGACAGGACTACCTCACACATGCTCTTAATAGCCGGCCTTTCCAACTCTGTCTCCCCCCTCCACCTTTGTTTCAGCTCCTTCATCAATCTCCTTTCTCAGCATCTGAGGGGCCCCTCGCCACCCGGCCTGTTACCACGGGAGGGCTCGCTGCTCCCTGCAGCTCTCGCTGTGCAAAGGGACACTGAATTGTACCCTCCGTTCTCCTGGAAACGGAGGAGTTCAGACCTCCCGTCACCTTCAGCAAAACCTACTGCTGCCTGTCAGTCACCGGCCGGCTCGATGGCAGCCACTACCTCCTCTCCAAATAGCTTTATTATTTTATTCATGCAGTGGTGCTGCTGTGAAGCAGCTGATGTATTTCATCCTGGAGGAGCTTGTTTTTCAGTGGTGTACAGCTTGTAAAAATGGCTTTGTGATGCACTGTGTTTTTCTCCTGGGTGAAAAGTGCTGTACAAATAAAGAACATTGCCATCTTATGAAATTCTCAGTGTGGCAAATGTTTTGCCATGGGTTGTCCTTTAGGAACTCTTTGGGCAGCCAACACCAAGGGTAACCCAGGCTACCAAAGCTGGGGAAGGCCTTGCACTACCTCCGCTTGTTTCATTCTGTCATCTAAAGCCACATTCAATCAGTATTATTTCCAGGATTTACTAAGCTTCTGCTGCCTCGAGAGAGCTTAGGACTAGGAAGAAAACTTAGCAACTTAAAAGAAAATATCCACTGCATTATGTAAAGCTATTCTTAGTGCATACACATAATTTCTAAGAAGCATAAGTCACAGTAAGTGTTTTCCAGTATTTAATAATAAAAATGGTAATCCAATAGGAAGTTCCTACTCTGCCAGTACAAAGTAGTTAAGTGTACCATAAAATTTTAGTACAGACTGTCTTCCTTTCATGAACTCCTCCTTCCCTGTGTGCTGTATGTGCAGATAGCTACCTCTCCTGCCTGTCAGAAGAGACTGAGAGGTGAGCAGTCACCAGGCTCAGCAGACAGCTCACCTGTTGTCACTCTGGAAACCTAAAGATTTTGGCATGATTTCATATGTAAGGGCTATCAGTACTAGCCTCTCACTGCTGACAAGTGCCTTCCCTTTGTCCCTTTGGATATTTTTTATCTTTAGGGCAAACTCATTTGCTGTCACGAAGTTCACATAGCCGGTGGCAAATTGCACCGTGTGTCTGGTCTGCAGAAGGCAAGGCATCATGCTTAGTGGGCCAATTACACGAGATGAATGGGGCTCGGGTGCCGAGCCCAGAACTGAAGATAGAGAGGCTACCTGATAAAGCAAACCATTAGGATGAACCATATTTTAAACGCCCCCACCTCCCCACACATACCTTTTTAACTTATCTGTGCCATTGCAATTTTTTATTTGGAAGCTGGGAAAAGACCGGGTTGTGGCCCTGGGCTGCCACAGAAGTTGTATATTATGGGGAGTATGCTTAGGGTGACAGTTATAAACACAGTCTTCAGAAAAACACTTCATTTACAAAACAGATTTGACAGCTCGGTTTGTTTGCAATGCAGAGCACTCCTCCCAAACCCCCCCCCCCATGGCCCTGTGAGCCTTGATTACTTCTTTGATGCCAGCTCTTCCATAGAGACCTCTGAAATGGAAGTGATGAATGAGGTCCTGTCAGGCTCCATTCCCTGGGTGGCCTTGAATCCATCCAGTTATCTGTTACACTGCCAGCCCTGACAGTGATGAACACAATGCAGGCAGCTGACAACACCCCTATTCATTACAAAAAGGGAAAAAAGGGAGAAAAAAAAAAAAAAAAAAAGAGAAAGATGGAAAGTCATATGTTTGCCACCCTTCAATGCTTCACTCATCTGCACTACCTTTAGAGGACCTGCTTGGGGAGGAGATGATGAAGTCTGTTTATACAATTATGGGGAACAGGAGAACCAACATCCCTAAGCTCCAGTAAAGCTGAGCATCAAACTGCCCAGATGCTGGCATTTCTTTTTCTTCTATTTTTTTTTAATTAAGCTGTCTGTGGCTCACATTTATTGCAGACACGCATTCTGATGGGTCTGTCACAGGCACAATGGCCACAGAGCAGCCTGATGACACTTCTCTTTTTGTGCATCACAGGCACAGTGTCTCTGCTAACCTAAGTCTTCACAAAAGGATGAAAGCTGGGAAGAACTGTTAGCCAGGTTTGTTGCAACTATGGCAGATTACAGAGCAGCTTTGTTTTCTCTGTAATCCTAGCTGAACAGCAAAGTTTCTTGCATGGGAATTGCTTCTCTGCATGCTCTCTTTCATTTCATCTTCTGCAGGTTGCCTGAACCAGCCAGTGCCTGCTTGTTGGCTTGTGTCGTCAGGACTGACCCATATGAGCTCACCAACAAGTTTCTTCCTTAACAGAGACTGGCAGAGTGATGTACACAGAGAGCCATCACGCTCTAAAGCTGCAGACAACAGAAGAGAGAGAGCAAAACATTCAGACCTACAACACAGAGCTTGTCATCTTTCACCCAGGCAGACATTGCCTAGCCTCACTCTGTCCTCACAAACTCCTGGAATTAAAAGTCAGTCACACATGCCTGAGTTTATACCTTAAAACACAAACCACACTACTTGTATTCCAGAGACACAGAAGTCTCATCTGTAAGGCAGACTGGGAAAAAAAAAAAAAAAAAAAAAAAAAAAAAGGTTTTCTGCCATAGTTTTTTTCCATGGCATGTCTCAGTTTTCCACCAATAAAACACAGAAGACCCAAAACATACAAGTACCCACTCCATACACTACTTCAATGTTTTATTTAAATAAAGAACCACCTGGCTGTCTCCTGCCCTTATTCCCCATTACAACTCATATTTTCCAAGCTGTCTCACATACCATACCACACAAGGCTCACATTACACTGGAAAAGGACACATTGCAAAACAATTCCCAAAGATCATTTCAAACATATGTTTCAGGGTTTGATTTTGCTCAGAAGTCACAATTCTCACAGGAAGCTTAATTTAAATGATTTTGTTTGTTTTGACTTTCCCAGAAGAGAGAATTCTCATAACGAGTGTTGGATTTATCCAAACGATACTAACCATTTAAACGGCATTTACTTTTCATCTTCTGTTTGAGCTCTGTCTGTAGTTGCTGGAAGAAGCCGTTCCAAAAGCAAATTGCATCTTAGAAACCTCTCTTCAGATGGACCAAGCCCTTCAGGTGCTTCTCTCTCTTCATTTACTACTGAGGGAGTGACAACACCAGGCTTAGCCTAGACACCTAACTTTGGTTAATAGTAAGATGTCAGAGTAACAGACTGCAGAGACCTTTCCTTTGTTTTCTCTTTTCTATGCTAAAAGAAGTGATGCTTTATCTCAGGAAACGATAGCTCCATCATTCACAAAACACATTACGATTCTTGAAAATTCTATTTAAAAACAGAACATTTCTTACACAGAAAACAACCACTCTGCTTCTCTTGTTGTTTTAAAACAGGCCTTCAGGCAAATGGAGTGGAAGAAATACCAAACAAGGAGTACAGTTGACAAGGCAGTATTGCAGAAGGAACGTAAAAAGACCCGGTGACAAGATAATCTGCACAGGCTGTAATGTCCTTCACTTATTTTCCCTATTAATACGCTAACATATACTTTTGCTCTCATGATCTCACAAATAGCAAACCCACCCACAGAAAGCACAGCCTGTAAATTAGTGGTTACTCCTGCACATCTTAATATCTCCCTCTAAGCTTCCATAACCCATTTTGTAAAACCTAGTGACAATGGTAAAACCTAAATCTAATTAAAAAAAAAAAAAAAAAAAAAACTATTTGAATAAAAAAGGGGAAGGCCCTTGATGAATGGCTGCATCTTGGCAGCGTTCTCTTTCATAAATCCGGGAGACTTGCAAGTTCAACCCCTCCTGCTGACTCAGCTGTTGCAACACCCCATAAGGAAGGGCAGCTTTCCTTTCCAGTAGGCAACTCCCAGGCTTTACAAGCCTGTAGCAGATATGCCCTATAAATTGCATGATCCACTCTGCCCTCAGCAAGGATGCCATTTTTTGCACAGGTTTAAAATCCTTTCATCATTTAAAACAGGAGCACTGCAGACAAGGAAGAAAGCAGAAATCCATAAGATCTGTGCTGCCACAAACACAGTACAGAGGATGTTCACCACTGGATTAACCTCTGGTAGACACTGCTCCACTGGGCACACTGAGTAAACCCTTTTTACAGCAGTAGTAAATCTGATGCTCAGGAGCATAAACCAAAAAGAAAGCCCAACTCTTATCCCAGCTTGGAAGATGCAGCAGTGGCTTTGCCTGCTGATGAGATACTGTACAAGGTCCACACTACAGTTTAGAGAGCCAAATTAATCCCGAGCAAATCCATTCTCTCAGACTTACAAATACAATCAATCAATATTCATCTAGACTAGCAGAACACGCTCCTGGAGAAAAAGAACATGGCAAAAAGAGTTTTCTTTAAAACAAATAAATCATTAACTACTGAAGCCAGCATACTACAAGCAGTTACTGAACATGCCCAGCCAACAAAAAGCAATAAGCAAACAACATAAATGCAGGAAAACAAGGGAAATAACATAATGTGGTCTGCTTTAATGCCAGAACCATAAATGCATGCTAGATGCCAGTGATCTCAAAAATCCTATCCAGTTCTGACCTTGGACATCCCGAAAAACAGGTATGGTTCTTTAGAGGCCTCCCTATGGAGCCAGACACTCACACCTCAAAAGCTCTTTTACCCAAATCATAAACAAAAAACTCCCATTTAGCAGATGGTGATGGTCGTACAGATGGGGAGAGAGAGCTGCAACTGCATCAGGAGACATGAAAGCCCGCGCCTCACAGACTGGTGGCACAGAATCAGAAGGGGAAGATGTAAAAGTCTTTACCCTGCCCATAAGCCTGCCCACCTTCCCCCATAAAGTCACCAGAGTAGATGTGGTGGAAGACCTGGACCTGCACTGCAACCCGGTACCACCAGATAAGCACAGAAAGCAGGACTGGACAGGGGCCGCTTCCCTGTGCTGTGGGGGCCCCCCAAGCACTCCCTTCCCCAGGACACTGGGAATTGTTCCTGTAGCACTCCTGAAAGCGTTAATCAGTAATAGGCATTTACTGATCTCCCACAGTTTATCACCCAAAATAATCTGCAAAATGTGGCAGGGAAACGTATTTATTTTCTGTTCCAATATAAGCACAGCATATGGCACTGCCATTCAAGAGTTCCCAGAAATGCCTGCAGTTGTCTTTTTCAGCTTATTTTTGAGCAAGAAATCACACGTGTCTAATTGCTTGTGCCTGGGATTGGGCAAATAAAAATATACACTACCTTTAATCCTAAATGATCTTTTCATATGACAGCCTGGAGCGCTGCATTTAGCTAAAGCTACTGAAACGTAGTGTGTGGCGTAGTGTGCATGTATTAAAATAAAATGACCTTTTTTTGTGGTTAACTAAAATGAATGCAGAATTAAGACTTCTGTATGTGTCCTTCCTATTCATCCTAAATGCAGGAAACGCACGCTGCCAACGCCTTGGGGCTGACAAGAAGGCACACAAAACAAACCTCAGTGCCTTTTCTCCTTTCTTCCACTTGAGCTGAGCAAACCTGCAGCAGGCTCACTGCCTTCACACTGCCGGCGTGTCTGAGTAGCAGAGCTGTAGTGCTGGAAGGGAGGCACTGGCTGCAGGCTCCTGCCCCAAGGACAATTCTGCTACACCCATGTTATTCCCTACAAATGTTTCTCAGACCTCATCCTGGAGGCCTCCCGCAAGGCAGAGTCCACAATGTTATTTCCCAGTGCTCTGACCATCACTATCTTTGACAAGTTTTTCCTAACGTTTTATCCAGATTTCCTCCACTGCAATTTACACCCATTTTTTCCTCCTCATTTTGATGCCAGATCCATTACAATCTTAAGCTCTCTCACAATGAAATAGTTGCAGACTAAACCTTTCTACCTAGGTATTTGTATACTGCCAACCACCACAGCAGGATCTGGGGCATCTGAACAGCTGCTTGGACAAGTAGAACTAAAGAAGCTAAATAAACAATTTCCAGGAAAAATGAGGCAGTCTGAACTTTTAAAGAGCCACAAAGCCTGGCAATTTCTTCACAGATAAATTACTGGGGGCTCTATAGGAAGCTTTTGTGCAATGCCAATCTGCTGAGAGCTGCCTCTTGTAAACTTGCAGCTAACTCAATCCCCAGCGTAACTCCTGTATTTACACTAGAGATGAGTTTTACTCCAGAGGTTAAGGATGGATGACTGGATCCTTTGGCATCTGAAAAATCTTTTTTTTTTTTTCTTCCCCACTTCCAATCTGGTTGTTGAACTTTTCTGCCTTTTGCTGCAAATAGCCACTGAAGTCTGACTAATCTAGACCATTTCCCTTTCCTTTCTATCCAGTGGTAACAAAAACTTCTTCATTTGCAAGTTCTCTGCAAAGCGTCGAGCTGATGGACAAGAATGAACTGCCAGCATCACTACTGGGGCAAAAGAATCCATCAGTCCTGCCAGGACTCTTTTATTTGAGTTAATCAAAAGCATGGGAACATCTTAAACACCAAGAGCAACTCAGAAGCTTCCAGAGTTTCCCAAAAATGATTCTGATCAATGGACCAGATTAATCAAAGAACGGAGAAAGGCTCACAGCTTGCAGCTCAATTACAAGGGTGATTCACTTCTAAGCGTACAAGGCCTTAAAATGGAAATAACCCAAGCAAAGGAAAGGAGCAAATCAAAGCTCTGGGAAGAGCCCTACCAATGCAGGAACAGGGTAAAGACAGGAGTTATTTTTACTCGCTTCTACCTCTCACCCCATAAAAACCGGATACAACCCAGAGGGAAAGCATTTCAGCAAACACCTGGGACTGCAGCACCTCCTGAAGGATAAGGCCCCTCAAATTACTGCCTCATACCAGCTGCCCCATGGCCCCCGATGCAGGCAGAGGCAACCACACGCGCTCACACAGTGTCTCTGAGCCCCTGTAGAAGGCACAGCTGGGCTGCACAGAGCTCCTTATGCTCCTTTGCCTTTTGAAAGGTTGCGCCAGGTTCTGAGGGCCTGCTCCATCCGTCAGATCTGCCTCTGCTGCTGGGCTCACTGGGCTTCCAGAGTTGAAGAACTCTAAGAAACTTCCCAGGAAAGGTAAGGTTTGGCAGCTGAAAGGAAGCTCTAAGCTGGCGTCCTGCTTTTCTCTTCCGTGCCCCAGAGCCCTTCTGTAGGAGGCTGCGTGCACCCCAGTTTGTCTTCAGACCCGCTTCTTTGCTGCTTCTGATCACCACTTATGCACATAGAGGTCTCTCGCAGGCTAACAAGTGGGGTCCTGCTGAGGAAAATCTTTACTTTTAAAAAAAGGGGAGGGGAGTAGGGGTGGACCAGAGTCAGAACAAAGCCCTTGTTTAACTTGAAGCCCCAAGTTAAACGCCTTTCTTTTCTCGCACTGTATGTGCTATTGTTAAGTTTTGTCAGAGGAACAGATATTTCAGGAATAACTTCAGAGTTACCACCACAATGATTGATGACCGGTCAAAAGAAACATCCAGAAAGCAATAAGCTGTAAAAAGGGGAATGCACTCAGCCTGGCTCAGGATTGCCTAGCTGTGCCTTTCAAATTTCTTTCATCACATCTGTGCCTGTAAGCTCTGCAGGGTGAGAACAGGCAAGGACTTTGTGAAATATTTGGAGGTGCCGATAGGTAATCCGTATTGCCATCGGTAGCAACCTGAGGATAAAAGATTTAAAGAAATGGAAACACGAGGACTTGGGGGGGAGGGGGAAAAAAAGAGCAAGAACAGTGAGATTTATGTAAACCCATTGGGAGTGCACTGGAAAGCTCTGATGAAAGACTGAGATTGCTTTGAAAGAGAGTGTATTGAAGAAAAAAGCAAGGGTTGTATACTGGGAGGGAGGTTAGCTGGGTCACTTATCAGTCTGTCCTGATTTTCCCCCTTCTTTCCCTGAAATTGTGCACATGCCATATGAATCTCTCACACCCCAAAGCCTGCTCTCAAGTGAAACATCACACAGAAGGGTGAAATTGTGTGGAATTCGATTAACTTATGCTGCTGTTAGTGCCAAAGCCAAAGGCAGTTTATGTGTGAGAGGATGGGGAGAAAGACCACGGCACAAAATAGACTTAGATTATATGGGGGACACGTCCAAAACCATGCATAGCTAAAAAGCCTATACGTCAGCGAGATGTTGGCTCTTACAGGGTCAGCATTCAACTCAATGCCAGCTAAGTAATTGCATGCTACCTACCTATAAACACCTTCCATGCTTTCAATAGTGCTTTGTTGGTTTCTTTTTCCAGACTTTGTCCTGCCCGGCGCATAACAGGAACCTTTTCTGTTCTGAACCAGACGATAGAAAAGTGAGTTATAGCTATAAACGCCTGCCAGTGAGTATAGCTGCCTGGCTGCTACGTGTCATGGCTCCCCATTACAGCCAAGGGACAGCTATAACCCAAACCAAGTGACCTGCATCCTTTGGAAGAGAGGACGCTATGGAAATGCAAGCCCTCAGTGCTGTCTTTGGTAAGCTAGTCTCTTTTGGTAACTCAGGAAAAGATTAATAAAAATTTCCTCTAACACAAGCAATTACGGTTTTAAAAACAGGAGCCAAATTTTTGAAGTAGTTCCTAAGTACAGGAAAGCAAAGAGGCATGCACCGTCAGGTACGAAAGCAGTAACAGAGCCTCAGTACTGTAAGCCAGATGTCTGAATTTGGTTATTTAAATTACACCTTTCCCCCAGACTTTAGCTTTTGTCTTTTTGGTGCGCATTTCATACAGAAGCACAAAATGTAGTGTTTCTTATGTCTTCTCACTGCAGATCAAGCATGCTGCTCATGAGAGGCAGGTACAATTCTTTGCCATGGTCGTCTTCCCTTTTTGCCAGTAATTATGGCAGGTTTGCGCCAAAAGACACGTTAACCTCTGACACTGGCTTTCAGCAATTTTGAGGCTCTTTCCATGCACACCTCCTTGAGAACAGCAAGCAAGCATCTCCAATCAAACAATGTAGCTTCCAGAAAAGCTTTACCCCACTATCAAAGGTTAAAACTGCCTGACACTTGAAGGCAATTTGATCCATTTGCAGCACTCCTGGTTGTTATTAAGCTCACTTAGAGGGAATCAGTTAAGTTCCCGTCCTGCCTATTCCACCCAGCCCCTCATTAGATTTGCAAAGATTAAGTACAACTTAAGCATACTACAAAAGAATATAGGCTGCAATCACTTCCTTTTATGATAAGCATGGAAGCCTGTTTCTACAGACAGGGAGAGATGGACACAGAGCTCTGCAGATCCCACAGAGACATCAGTAACCCTTCAGCCAAATGAGCACTCCAACAAAAGCGCAAGGACAGCAACTGATCCTTGTGACAAAGCAGGCAGAAGCAGTTTCCATGAGGATAGCTGCAGCAATATGGAGTAGTAAAAGCTAAATCCAGGTGAAGTTTAAATAGTTATGTTGATAGAGTGTGCCAGTAGAAAGTGCAAATCCACTTGCATGCTGCTCAGCTTGAGATAATTTTCCCCTGTACAACCGAGGACTGCTTGTCTTCTCATTATTTGGTCTGTATGCACGTGATGTTATGTTTAAAAAGAAAAGACCTTTCTCCCCAAGACTGGAAGGAAAGTGCTGATAAGGAGTTTGGTTCAGCTTCTGTTTATTTGGAGTTATCTCTCCAGTGACAAATCAGCACACCTTCCCCTGTTGCTTGCTATCGGCATCTCCATCAGCCTATGTCTAACAACTATGGTCCCAGCTTACCAGCAGACTGTACAGCACAAGAGGAAATCTCAGAAGGTTCTCACTCACTGCCAGACTTCTCATTAAATGCAGGGAATTTACATTTTCCTCTGACTTACTGCACTATTAGAAATGATATGGGAAACTTCCAGTTCTTCGCAATTTGTCTGATACACCTACAACAGCGTCAAACGTGATGCAACACCACCTTAAAGGCAGTGCCAACCATGAGCGTAATCCTAGGTCTGCTAAATTCAGAGCACCCCATTTTTATTTGCAAGCCTTAGTTATCAAAACCACCCACGTTTTTCACAGAGATGTGTTTCTACCTAATTCACCAGGAGGAGGCAAGGCTGATTAGCATCGGGATGAAACAGACTGGGTTGAAATGCCAACTGCCCTTTGGTGGGGGACTCTGAGGACTTGAAGCAGGGTTTGGAGATAAGAGGAAGAGCAGCTTAAAAGGACACTGAAAACCCAGAACGGAATGTGATCAAAACCAAACTTTGCTTAGAAATTCCTCCTGATCCTCAAAAATCTCTCAGCCATCCAAAACATGAGCTCGCAATGCCAACTGATCTCTTTGACACTCACCGGTCCCTGGGTTTTCTAAAAGTCACAGGTCTACCAAGCTAAACAACACAGTAAATTGCATTCACATCATGCGTTTACGCTCCTCTAGTTTGAACTGTCTATTGCAAATATAATGAATTTGTACTGACAGGACATTTCTGAAAATGCACACAAAACCCAAGTCACTGGGATTTGAGGCTGCCCCTTAAGCAGGACTGGAGAAAGTTTGTCCTGTGCAAATAAAGGTCCAAGCACGGTAGTTGATTCTCAGCACTGATGTGCAAACCTTTACACTCCCTGCAGCTGTGCCCAGATCCACATCAGCTCGAGTTTCAAATTCTTTTTTCAGCTCACCCCTGCCTTCTTCTCTCAGACCATGCACATGGAGCAGAAGCCAAACCTCTTTGCTAGACGCATGGTGTGGAGGCATTTCTGCCCAACCCCACAGTCCTTCCACCCCATCCCCAATCCCCCAAAGACATTAACAAACAACAGAAAGGGCAAATCAGTCTGAGCCGGTTTTAAAACCAAATAGCTTGGAAATTACTTCAGTCTTAAATCCAAGTTTGAAGGTCACCTTTATATTACCTTTAATGTTTGCAGGATAAAAAGGGAAAGGTTTCAGAGGTACTGAGTGCCTACAACCGTCCGTGGTCTGTAACGTGTAACGTTTGTGCTCTCCCTGAGACTAGAGATGAGCTACTGGAGGTAAGTGAAGCAGGAGAATGAATGCATTAGCAACACATCTACCTTCAAGAAGGCATTGTTCCTTACATTTCCAGCTTACATTAATACATCTCTCTTGCTCAGTTCACGTAGCTCTTTCACAGAGAGATATCATTAACTTTTCAAGAGGCACAAAATAGAAGGGCATGCCTTTGAACTTGGATCAGTTCAGAGATAAGGCATTATCTGGTAATAATCCAGGTTTTTCTGAAACTCGAGGGATCCAACAACTGCTATTACAATGCAGCTGCTTAGCAGAGAATACTGGGCATCACTTACACCTTAACAAAGCATTACATCCATTTTCCTTATTCTGCGTGATTCTCCACTGAGTCACACAATCCATTAAAAAAAAAAAATAGCTTTTATTTACAGCCAATTTTTGTTTACACCAGCTGATACCGCTAAAGTAATACCTACTAAGGAAAGCACAGATAGAACAGCAAAGGCACCTTACAAGAGCTCCTACAGCACAATTCCAAGTCACACCCTGAATATGGGCTACTGGCTGCTGCTGGTGAAGCCAGCAACAAGTAGCTCAGGTGGCTACAGGTCCCCGCTTTCAGACAGGAACCACTAACATGCCTTCACCCTGAGAGGTGGATGCATCACCCAAGCTCAGGGAGGCAACGACTGAAGAGGCACTGCCAAATTTAGGTCAGCTGGATGTGGTCCTTAGGGCTGCTATTACGTTCACTGCAGAGAACAAGCCACTGGGAAAAAAAAAAAAAAAAAAAAAAAAGAGAAAGAAAGAAAGAAAGCTGTTGGTGTATCTCACAGCAGGCAGATAGCCTTCAGCTGTGGGAGGCATTAACATTTAGCCATTTGAAGGCAATGGAGCTGTGACAATTTACAGAGCTCTGCCCACAGGCCTGGGGGCTCTTGCAGGGTTATGTCCCAGACTTCATTTATTTATTTATTTTTAAGTCCATTACTGCATAGTAATGAAGAACAAGAGCAAATGAATTGTATCAACATAACAGCACTAAAGTGATAACACATGGAAAAGTGCTGATTTGAACTACATAGTAGCATGTATAGCAAATGAATTTTTGTGTACTTTAATCAGCATGCTCAAGAAATACTGAAATGTGAAATAGATGAAGTTATAAAGCCACTCACTTTAGCAGCTGCAGTTCCTCCGAGCTTTCTCAATTATGAAATTTCCAGTTATCTGTTTCAACTGTATTTTAAGAAAAAGAAGGTAAATAGATAGTCTGTATTTTCAGAAGTAAAAGAGATTGAGCTTGCAGCTTGATTTGTACCAGAGTCGGCCTACAAGATTCTTCAGTAATTTCATTGCTCAAGAATAAACGCATTAAGATTCACAAGCATTGTATTTGCTAATCCTAATCTAAACTAAGAGTCAACAGGACAGATCCACTTATTCTCAGAAGGATTTAGTTGCAAATATGAACATTACTGCTAAAACAAATTAGATGTCAGCTCAAATACCTGCAGGATCTATTTTCTTTACTAGTCAGTCAACAAAAAGAATTCAGAAAAGACATAAATTTGTAGCCACTTTGTCAAAAATCCTATTTTCTGTTTACCAGGCTACTGATAAAATCCTCTAACTTGCTCATTCATAAGAAAAAATAAAATCTTAGAACAGACTCAATTTATGCTACCCATCCTTTTTCTGAAATGTGATTTCACAGTGGTACAAGTTTGTGCTCTGCTATCAAAACACATCCCCTTAGGCTCCCAGCAATCTGAGGACAGAGCACCCTGTTACAGGGAATAAAATTAACGTACCTCAAAGAAACCGCTGACCTTTCCCTGGAACGTTACCAGTCTCAGCTAAGAGGCGACTATGGGTAACAGGCACATTCCCAACATGATTAAATACTAGGAAACAAGTCGAGAGAAATCTCAGAATTTTATTTTTAATCCTGCTGGTAATCTCTACTGTGGTTTAGATTTACCTGTTGTATTTCCTCTCTGCAATGAACTAGGAGCACACAAGGCCAGGTACTACTTCTCAGGAGTAAATGGCTGCTAACCTTGACCAGATCGTTTGCACTTGTGACAACACCTGGAAGCCATTACACAGAGTGGGCTCTGTTCAACCATTTGATTTTCCTTGCAGAAAGTGTCTTTTTTAAAAAACAGAATAAACAAAAAAAAATGTGTATAAAGCTTTGCAAAGTATTAAAAATGGTGGTTAAATAGAACTAAACTGCCTTGCCAGTACAGAAGTGTAACTTACCTTGAACCAACTTCTACATCTGAAACTGAGACATAGTTCCATTCTTCAAATAACTTGTTTGTTGTTTTTGTTTTTCTGGAAAAACAGGGAAGTAAGAATCTTATAGCCATCTAAATGTCATTCTCAGTTCTTTACAGGATGCACTTACTTTGGACTAAAAGATTGGGATTCATCTGATCAGATTTCAACATCTGTATCTGACTTGGTTGTCCAGGCTCCTTTCAAAATCAATGAAAATTAAGCAGGCACGTCTCTATGGCACAATTAAATTCATACTAAAGCAGGCATCTAAAGAAAGTAAAGAGCACCTATTTTTCTTGGAAAGGCAAACTAACGCAAATGTAGACAACTGCCCTGTACATGTGTAAAGCCAGTAAAATTAAATTCCACTCAGATAAGATGTACAAAGCATCGCTCATGAAGTGTAATAAAAAACCCACAGTGTGGAACAGCTGTTTTATGCTGCTTAGCCATAATATTTATTCAGGCCTGTTCTAAATAGAAACAGGAGTCACCGCTGTATGCATTAAATCATCTGCTCTCCCTAGTCTGGGTAACTTGAAGCTCTTCTAATATTTTAAGAGGGGAGATACCTTGATGAATAACCCAGGGAGAAAACAACAGGCCTACTGTGTCCTAATAGCTGATCTCAGGACCTTTGCTTAAGAAAAACTGTGTAGTCCATGTGCTGTCTTATAGTTATGCTCTGGCATTCGGGTGACTTACTTCTGAGTCTTGGTATGCTCAGAATATTTCTCAGGCTTCCAAGAGTAAATCCAGAGGAAATCATTTTGGTGTAAGGATGTGAATTTATCAGTTCAGTGAGGTTAACGCTGGCCAGCAGTTGCACAGTAAAAGGAACACCACGAAATAGGAATCACAGGTGGGCTGCTCTATCCGCTGCTCAGAAATGCTTTCTTCAGTCTGACACTCCTTTTGTACCTATATAGAGACAGATATTTTATACTCCTTTACGTATTAATTTTATTTGGAAGGTTGGGAGACAAAATAATGTAAGGTACGTGCCAAAGATTATACAGCTGCAACCTAAAAACTTGCTGTTTGCAGACTCTAGTCAGACCAATCCCAAATAAAGGATGTGGGGCTGACAACAAGAGAAGTGTGAGAAGAATATGTGATAAGAATTTCTGGGGAAAACATCATTTAGGAGGAAAAGACACTGCACGGTTAGTATGGGCTTTGAGGAGAAACTGCAGAACAAAGTAATGGCAATGCTGCATTCATTCATAGGCAGCATGTTAGAGTTTTGTGTTAACATCACGCTGCCAGAATACCTTAGAGATATAAAAGAATAAAATCAGTGAGTTTCCTGCATTGTAATTTGTGCTTTTTGACAAAATAATTTTTGAAAATATTTTACATAGATTCTGCTTTTTTCTTCCACTCTTACAGTTATGAGCCTGCTTGGCACATGGCTCTTTTTGCACTTCCTTGTGACAAGAAGCATAAATACAGAGGCAGCAAAACTGCAATAATTATCTTCACACCTTGCCAACAAAAAGAGCTGGGTTTCTGACTGATGTTCAAAAGGCTTTGCTAGTGTGCACCTCAGAATTGAGTCCCAAACTTATCTGTATTGCTTCCATAATGTTTTATCTATACATAAATGTCATGTTCCCACGATGAGGAAAAGGTTTGCTTCTTCCCTTCTTCTCTGTGGCTGGTTGAGACAGGCAGGGGCTCTCCACGTTGTGCCGTGAGGACAGGGGTCACTTGCATTACTTACAGTGTCTGTAGTTTACACTTTTCAATTAGGAGGTAATCAGCATGCCATTATGACTGAAAATTGTTGGCATGACCTTTGGACCGGTTTTCGTCTGGTGAATTCCCAGGGGCAGCGTGACTGAAGGAATGACAGTAGAACGAGCTGAGTGAGAATCATGATAAATAAGAACAATTATCACACTTATTATCTGATAAATAATGTATCGTGATTTGCCATTAATCCGTCACAAAACACCTACTTCAGGAAAAAGCCTGCAGCCTGACTTCCTTTTGTGTATCCCCACTTAGCGTCAGGTATTTGTGTTAAAGCAACATAAAAGGAGTGTTTACTCAGAAGCAGAGAGCCGCCTCTGCATCCTTGATTATTTCAATCAGGGAGGATGAATTATGGCCCTCGCAGAAGCAACAAATTGATTCTTCTGACTCACCACTGCATGTTTAAGTACCAGAGGCCCATCACAGGAATAGGCACTAAACACTCTGATCCTCTAGGTCAGAAAATACTTCAAACCACTTCACACGTTACAAAGATTATTATTCTTTGTTTTCATGGGTAAATGCACCAAGATAAGTGCAGAAGATAAGGCAGGCAGGGACAGAATTTCTTCTAAATAGGGTAGGTGGAGGTGAAGTGCAGACCTCTGACTCATGAGCCAGGCAGCCTCTGCTGGGATTTCTCCAGTGACTCCAGTCTCCATCCTGCTTGCTGCTGCCCGTCTCACAGGTCTCACCCCTGCCTCAGAGACAGACCAGGATTTACGCCGCACACAAGCGTGTATTAAGGAAACCAGCACTGATTTCCATAGGGTGCATTTGCTGCTGCCCCACCGTCCGTCAGGTCGTAATTGCTGCAGAGATGAGCGGCGCTGGGGTACAAAAGGTGATCTCTTCCTAATTCTATTCTGCCTTCATTTGTGAACAAAGCTCTTTGCTTTCTAGCATCCTAGCTGGACGCCTACATAAAGTGTTCAGATTTTAGAATGAAGTGTCACCATGCATATTAGACACCCAAGCTTAATTGGATTTGTCTGACTAAAGACACAGAAGAAATCGGTACCAAAACAAGCATACAGACCGTGCACTCTTCCCAACCCTGCCACAGTCACCTGGCGTGCAGAGGTCCCTTTGCTTGCATAAAGTCAGTGTCTGGAGAACAACCCAAAGCAAGAACTCACCAGCTAAAGAATTTAGTTCACTAGCAAAAAATAATACTGCTTGAACGGGAGCTTACCGATGGGTACTTAACAAATGCTGAATCCATTCAATAAATTCTTAATGTAGGAAGGAAAAACAAAACATTTTTTGCTACGTGCTTTCATTGCAGAAATTCCAGCAAGTGAAAATACATGCTAGTCACTAATGCTCAATAAACAACCTGGACTTCTTGAAAATTCACTACGTTTTTCCCAGGATATTTCATTTATTGACTTTGTGCCATTTTTAAAGTCTGTTTTATGTTGTTGTTGCTGCTGTTTTTCCCTTTTATTTTTAGGGAAATATATTTTCCCTTTTATTTTAAAGGGAAATATTTTTCCCTTTCAAATTATTTCTGCTTTATATCCTTCAGCCCTGGTCCCCATTATGGTTCTATATTTGAAAGTTCATTTCTAACAGCTGTGCATATTCGCTTAGACATTTTAGAAGTCTTGTAGAAAGCTCTTCCTATTTTTTTTCCACTGTTTTCTTCATGCATTTCATAGTATTCCTTTTTCTATCTTCACATTTCCTCTTGTGTGCATCTGATCCCCCTTAAACTGTGCTTTACCTCCACACAATAAAAAACAAAACCTTAGGTAAATCCCTAAGTAGCCGAGCTATTGGGGAAAAAATAAAAGTCTAGTTTTCACATAATATCACTAGCTGTGAGAATATTTTTTTTCATTCCAAAACACAGAACTATTTGGCCGTTTCAACTTCTGTATTTTCAAGTCTAACTCAGAACTCAGCAATATTTGTTTAAAGGGATATTTGAACATAAGCCTTCAGGTACCATGCACTTTCAGATAGCTCACACAAAATCAGAGGTAGAAAGGGATTAAAGAGAGAAGGGAAATACTGAGGAAAAGGCAGCAGGCTGCCAGAGAAAGGACCAGAAAAAAAGGAGGCTACCAGCAGAGAAAGAGTCTTAAGGGAAATTTCACCTTAAATTTTACCCCAGAATTACCTAGACACAGAAAATGTCCTCACAGCAGTTAACCTGCAAAGTGAGGCTTTCAGATTAATTAGGGATTCCCACCACCACCCCAAGTCTCATTTTTATTTCTAAAAATCCAGTGGTTCAAAAAATACCAGATGCTACAGTGACAGCTGTACCTTCTCAATAGCCCAAGTCTTTAAGGTTTCACAGCCAAACATACATAATGTTAAGGACAATGATTTTTTTTTTTTTTTTTTTTGGACCTTTTACTCCTTTGAGCTCCCAGCTTCTTAGAAATCAATATTTCTGGAGCATTAGCTTGCTATTAAACATTTTTCACCAATAAGCCAGCTCAGCTGGAGTTTTTATTTAATGAGCTGTATTAATCATCAATCACCAGGTTTCCCAAAGCTCTATTTTACTGAAAGAATGACATCTTTATATAATATTCTTGCCACATTTTCCATGCAACTACCTACGCCAAATGGGCGAACAGACTTTGTGAGAATGAGATAAAGCTAGCAGTAAGTCCAAGATGGCCATGTAAAGGTAAGCACTTTTCCCCTCCAAGTGCCTGCTTTCATGTCCATATTCATGCTTCTGTGTTCAGCACTCCTAAAGTTTCAGATCATGGATTTCCCTGGGGTCACTCACGTATGATATTTCTTTCGTTTAAATTTGAGCAAGGTTTATCCAGCCACTCACGGAAAACAACAGTAAAAAGAATAACAGAAGTGCATAATCAGTGCTAGAGGCTGGAAATAAAAATCTGGCAATCACTGGACATCGCTGTGTACAAACCTGACTCTGGTTGTCCTGTTAAGCAAATTCCTTAAAACACATGCAAATTTATGGATATTCTTATCAGTGTATTCAGCCTCCTTTTTCATCAGCTGCTCCTGCTTTTCACAGATGAGACCTTCCTCTTTGCAGGGAGGGCTCCGGAGAAGAGCCAAGGAGCATGTCTGCACAGTGGAGGGTGTTTAACTATTCAACCATGACCAAGGCACGAGCATATCACCCTGCGGTGACAAACGCAAACAGGCTGCTATGCCTAAGACTGTTGGGAGAATTCTCTTTTCTAAAATTTCCTGGGATCTTTCCCACAGTAAAATAGAAATAAAATAAATGTGGGGTTGGACTGAGAACAATAGCTCATCTTTCAGCAGAAAAAAACAGGTAGGGGTGAGGTAATTTTGTCCATGTATTGACCAATGGGGGAAGACAATCAGGAATTTGAAGGCAGACGGCACTGCCAAAGCAAATGAGCAGGCCCTGGCTGAGAGAGGCATTTCTCCTGTTGCTCCTTGCTTGTAGTGCCATTATTCTCGCATTAAAATCCAGCAGGGGAAAATACTGAAGCAGAATGAAACAGACATAGCTAAAAGGCAAAAAGGAGGAAAACGAAAAAAAAAAATAGTTTACTAGGAAAACACGGTCTAGTAGAGCACTAAAATCTGAGCAGCTCTTAGGCAGGGCACCCCGCATCTCCGGGGAAGCGCTGTGCATCACAAGTCCTACTGTCATTAATGGGGTTCAGCTGTAGTTGGGCTCATAGGATCTGACAGCGCACAGCAGCTCGCAGGAAGTTTTCAGCACCCGAATAGTCAAGCTGGGAAGTAAAGTAACAGAGAGCTTGAAACAGCTAGCATTTTTGGTCTGCCTTACATGCCCATGCACACAAATAAGAAACGCAACAACACAGCGAATTAAATGCTAAAGATTATTTACATAAAACAAAGAAGTGATCAGACAAATGGTAGGGAAAAAAAAAAAAAAAAGAAAAAAAAAAAAAGATTGGAGTGTATAAAATCAGGATGCAGGTGCTAGAAGGATCCCACAGTTTTTAAAGATCTAGTACAAGAAATTGCTAGCAGCAATGACTTCCGAAAATCTTTGAGAACGGGCCAAGTCTCAGAAGGCTGCAGTGAAGGAAATAAACTGCCAGTCTTTACGAAGGAAAACTCAATAACCTAAAAGACCAGAAATTAGAAACTCGCATTCTAGCTATCAACAGATGAGCAACTGCAAAATCTTTGAAGTATGTTGCGGAGAAAACAGAGCTGACACTGAACAGCAAAATGTGGGAAATGTCAGGCAGGGAACAGTAGCACAAGCCAAGATATTTAGCAATGCACGCTGCCACCCTGGAACCTGTTGGAAGAATCTGATCCATAACATCTAGTGGGAGGTGAAATACTCTTCTGCTCTAAAGATCCAAGTTTCAGAAGTAACGGTCCCTATTTTTCACATTAGTGCAAAATAACTATGCATGGACCAGTGAGATCATATTGTATTTGATTTTTTCCTATATGCCACAGTAAAAGAAATTAGATAGTGTAGTACCTCAGATCCAAACACCTACCACGGTTATGTACAGTCAAAATCCAGTCCAGTTCTGGTGCTCCTCTACTGCTTTACTAAAATGTGTCTCCTCTGCCCAAAACCGTTCCCCTGCTGTCACATTTATGTCACTTGTATTGCTAAAAGTACTCTCTATCATTCATTAAGACAGAAAATATTTATTACCAAGAGCAAAAATTTCTGCCCTCAATCTCCTTGTCTTTCTGCTTATACTCAAGTGATTGAGCATAATTAGATTATTTAATGATTTCGATCTTGAGTTACTTTTTGACATGCCACTACACTCCCATCTTCGTCCTCTTGAGAAGTAATGATGCCGGACAGCTGGCAATGCATCGAGCTGCTGAGCCAGCAGAGGGAGCAAAGAAGGATGGGCCATTCTCCCAAACACTCTACTGTTAACCTGAAGTTTATTTTCAAATAAAATTGGAGGGAGAAAGGGGGGGGGGGAAGGGAGGGGGGAATGGAAATTTGCATTTAAAAAAAAAAATATCTAAAAACTATAGATTAGAGGACTGCATTTTATCCTCTCTTATAATGGAAGGAGAATGAAAACAAGAGCTAACAATGCAATCAATTTCAGTAAGACCAGGACTTTGCCTTACCTACTCAGAAGCTAATCACAAAGAAGGAAGATTAATAAGGGTAGTGGCAGTTTCAGTGACCCCAGACAAGTAAATACAATGCTGTGAGCTCCCCCTGTGACCCTGCTGGGGAAGGGGGGGGGCTTCAGTATCTCTCTGCTTCAATTTGAACTTGTAAAATTAGAGAGACATAAAATCTGGTTGCTTTGTAATAGTTGTACTGGGGAAAATGTGTTCTGATTGTCAAGGGCTCAAACATTGCCATCTGGGGAACTGCATGCGGTCTTTAGCTCAGATGGAGTTACCCTTCAGACTGCAACCCCTGAGGAAACCAAACAGGATTTGGTCACCCTTTCCAAAGGGGATACGATTTAGGGGAGCAGAAAGGGCTGTCCTGGCACCACAGGAACAGTAAAGGAGCAAGCTGCCTCACCCAGACCTTTGCAACAGGCTGTGCAAGAGCACAGGCATGGACCAGAGCGACAATGGCTTCTCCAGCATCTGATCAGAACTGCTTAGCTGCTAGCACCAGGGTTTGAAACGCTGCTGCTAACATACGTTACTTGCAAGCCAAAGCTGATAGACAAGAAATTAAACCTGAAGGGATCCTTCTGCTGATGCTAATTGTCATCAGCTTGCATTTCATTAAATGTCATTCATTTGCATTTTGTGGCACCGCATTACTATACTTATCCCGCCATTAACAGCAGAGCTGGGGTGTGACAGCAGAGCAGCCTCCTGTCCTCTCCGCCTGCTGAGAAAAACCCCATGCCACACAGGCAGGGGGAGCAGAGACAGCAGCAGCCAGAGGTTTTGCAGTAGCCTCCATGTAGCAAGAGTCTTGGTACACAGTGGCTCCAGGTCGGTTTTTGGATCTCAAAGCACTACAGGTGGCAATGCTGCAACCAGTTCCTTTTCTGGCCTCACTGACTTTTCCTCTCTAGCATCTTTTATCCTGCCTGTCAGCCAGCTTCCTCTGCTCTTAGCACAGCTTTTGACACGCACTCAGCCCACAAAGCTGCCCAAGCTATGCGGCTTTAGGAAAAAAAAAAAGATGTGAAACTTACAAACAACATTCAATAAATCTCCTTATTATTTTAACCAGCACTTAAGGCCAAACAGAATAGATGGCAAGTCTGAGATGCAGTGCATTTGGGGGGCATTGTATATACACCTCAGTTACTCGGAGCAGCTCCCAGGTTGCTGCTGCAGCCTCAAGGTTACACACTGCTGGTTTTCTATGACAGCTTAACAGATCCACAACACGACCGGAGGAGCAGGACAGCCCCAGCTCAGCCCCTTGTCCCACCACATCCCATATCCTGCCGGCCCGTGCAGGACTGCCACGCACCTGGGGCTGGGCTGGGAGTGCAGCTGCTGCTACACACACAGCGTGACTGCGGTGGAGTTGCTGCAGCTGGAGATGAAGAAGGGGCTCCTCTGAGTATCATCTGTCATCCGTGTTGTCACTACAGAGCTAGGATGATCAGCTCTCTCAAAGACCCTCTGACATCCTGGAAACAGCTTAATGCACTCCATCAATTCTGCAAGAGATACGTTTTGAACAAAATTCAAAGGGGCTGGGAGCACACTTGGGTTAAGAAGAAGCCAGAAGCTTTCCACCTGCTGGAAACCAAAGGTCATCAGATAAACATGGGACCAAATGCAGCCGCAGCCCCACACACACTCTTCCTCACTCCCCCTCCCCTGCCCTGCTCTCATTTCAGTGTAAGTAAAACCCAGGCACCACAGTAGAACTAATCCCAGGCATACAAAGCCTGCACTGCTGCCTTCTGCTTCGCAAAATGAACACGGCACTGCAGGAGCTTCTCCTCACCCCACACCTCACCCATCTGGGGTAAGTGAACCATGCAGATGAAGCCTCCGGTTAACAAGCTGGAGCACACTTATTTTCCATTCTTTGGCCTCGAGAGGTGCATTTCAGGCCTGTTTGGTCCTCCAAAAGCAATGTTTTGTTGGCCCGAACTGCTACTTTCCATAGTGAAATCTTTTCCAGAGGAACATAACTGTTATGTCTGTACTGTTACAGCCTGCTCGTCACTTAGAAGTACAGGCCCAGCCCCAGCATCACTGGAAACCTCCATCAGTATTCTGTTTTCTCCCTATTTTTAATAACACCCTCTACATTACAAGTATCTGCTGCCTTCCAGAAGTGTATTAAATGATGCAACAAACTCATCTCATTTTCATTCCAACTGGAATTAAAATCTGAGGGATTTTAATTATTGATTCATTGTTGTTTTGTTATTCTTTAAAAACATGCAGCCCTGTGCATGTTTGTTCTTGAAAGCAAGCTCTGCCTCCACTGAGCAGCTGCAGGATCACACGCTGTGGGAAACCTCTCATACGGTGTTTGATGTACTGTACCGCAACTTTCCTGCTTCTGATTTAGCACCTTTCGTAGGATTTATGTAAGTTGTTCTTTGTTGGTAATGTTTTTATGTTTGGGAGGAAATTAAAAATCAAAACAAAGCATGAAAACTATTCAAAAGTATTTAGAGCAGAGAAATGTTTTGTTTTAGAACATATGGCAATCACAAAAGGAATTTTAATTAAGGGGAACAAAGAAACAAGAGGGCTGACCTTTCAAAACTGGAGATCAGTAATGAACTTCAGCACCAGGCATCTCAAAGACTTCAACATGTTCAAGTCACGTGTCCCAGGTTTATGCACAAAGTTTCATACCCCAGTCACTGCAAAAAGCTAGGGTTAGACCTTCTGCTAGCATCAATCAACTGGTGAATGCAGGTTTCACTCCCTGTAGCCATACTGGCTAACACCAACCGATAGCCTCATCCTTAGATTTATACACTTGTACAAACTCTATTTCCTCCTCCAAATCAATAGGCTGTACAGTTTATTTTCACAAGGGTTAGTTTCCACTTAAGAGTTCATGTAATGAGATGCACATGTTACATACCAAAGAATATGAACAGCATGGTGAACAACCTCAAAAGGAAAGAAAGAAAAGGGGAAAGTGCTCATAACTCTCACCGTAATCAACAGTTACAATGATCTTTTAACTAGTCACCCCTGTTTTACTGACACATACAGGAACTACAACTGTACCTGCCACAACCTGATACCAGGATTTGGAAACCATGCTAGCAGACTCAACCAGCAGATGTAATCACCCATCTTGCCAACCCTTTTTTTCCCTGAAAGTCTTCTAGTTACAGCAGCATTTTACTCTGCAAGTAAATTAGTCTGCTCAGAGCTCCATATTGCTGCAACTAGCCTATTTCCAGCATCTAAGCTTCCCAGATGTGATGTGTTTATACTGCATGAAGGGCTAACCTTGCCCTCACACACAGTTTCTCTTTGACATCAGCTTTGTAGTAAAGGATAGCAGTCTACTACTGCCTCACACTACCTTCTGTGGCCAGTAAGGAAAGTAGTCTTTACTCTCCTCTTGACTCCAGCGTCCTCTTGCATTTCTCATCCATCATCTCTGGAGAAGAAAAGCACCTAGCACCACATTTGAATCAATCCCCCATAGCTACTGCTTCCTATCACAGGTATGTGGTCCAAGGCATAATGTCATCCTTAAAGGTTATGTCCATCCTGTTCACTTTCTTTACGGGGAAAAGAAAAAAAAGAAGAGAAAAAAAAACTTTTTATGTTTTTCTCCTAAGAGGGAAAATGACCTTTCATTGCAGAAAAACATACTAGCTGCACCATTAACGCTGAGGAGTCAAGTCCTCGCTGCTTTGATTGAAGAGCTGTGCAAACAGACGTCCTCCTCTCACTGCTGTAAAACTGGAATGCTGCATTTTGTGCTATTTACATTAGTTGCTGTCAGTTGCACTTAATGCAAACCGTACATATGCCAGTTACGGTATGTTATAAACCTTCCTTTCACTTAAGAGAAAGAACCCCTTCCACCCAAAAGGCATGACATTTAGTGTGACACATCAAGGAATGCCAAACATTGTCTGCCATCAAAGGTTTCAATAATAACACATGTACCTATAGCTCAAGTAAGCATACATGTTAAAGAAAAGCTTTTATAATGACATAGGTATGCCATCCTTATAAAAATACCTCATTGCCTTGTTTATGACACTCAGTTTGACTGCTGTATGCCATTATTACTTAAGTGGTGCTGTGCAGAGATGTTCTTCCCACTCCAGATAGGAAAGATAGCAGGGTTTGGCCATTAAACCATTTCAATAGATGAATGTCTTTGATTGTCTCCATACATGTAACAGTAGATCTTTATTTCTAAAATAAAGCTCTGACTATATGAAGGGCCAGTGAAATCTGTTTCCACCTTCCTCAGTTTATCTTTTTTTTTTTTTTTTTTTTGACAGAAAACACAGGATTTGGAATAAGGAATCATCATTTTGATTGCAATAACTAGCAATGAAGAGAAACTGATACTATAGATTATGGCAGCGATCTGCAAGTACAGGATGTGCTTCCATTTAGCTTTGGTTTAAACTTTTGAACATTACCCAGAGTATACAGACTACTTTACAAACATTAATCATAGAATATTAGGGATTCAAGGGATCTTAAAGGTCATCTACTTCTAATGCCCAATAATAATAACCAGGACATTAATGGTAGGTATTAACCATACAACTTGTCTACTTTCTGAAAAATAGAGAGTATCTAGGTATCACAGATGATCCCTGAAGAAACCCAGGCATTCCTGGAGTATCTCTGGGCTTGAAATTCCTGCAGACCACTATTACCCACTGCTGTCAAACATCTGCTTTCAGTGCTATGCAGCTGGGATGAGTACTGATGTATGATGTTGCACAGTCAGAATAACACTTTGTACTAGCTGCTCCATATGAAGTTATGACATTGACAATTTTGAAACCGTAGGCATAACACCTCTTCAGTATGCCTTTGCACTACTAGTACATAGTGCAGTAGACACTTTCCTCAATAAATTGCCTCAAGTCCCGAGCATTATTACTTACTCAAGCGGGGAGGGACTGTATGGTCATCTGTTCATTCACTGGGATGTATGTCAAACCAATTGCCCTGCATTATGGAGCAAGCCTGACTTTGTGTCTTAGAAAGCTCATTTTTAAATGCATGCCTTCAACAACACTTGCCATGATTACTTACCCCCCAACCCAAGTAATCTGCCGCGACTAGCACAGTCTTTGAAACAGGCAAGAAACTGAGACACAAAGACAATACAATATGAGGGAATCAATCTTGCAGAAAAAATGTAAAAGTCAGTATTAATAACTTCTGTAATGTTTTCCAGTTAAAGATGGTCAAATGAATAGCTAAGCTGGCATTTGAAATGCAGGGTACAATTCTTGTTGCTCGGGTTTGGCATTCAGATGTTTATAATTATAAGCCAGTCATACTTAGTCTCTTACAGAGACATGGCCTTTTCTGCCCTGCTTCTCAGAAAAGCGGAGTGTGAGTATCTGCACTACTACTGAGCCTGCAATACAGAGCCAAATCTTGTCGGCTTTAATCAGACAAAAGCCCTAACTCCCAGAGTGGGTTTGCCTACACAAGAACAGGAAGCTTTAGCTAGGAATATCTAAGCAAAAGCTTATTGTTTGAAATCCATTTCAACAGAAAATGCCTGGAAACATCCTCAATGTACCTCAACCTCACATTTTCTTTGTCAGGCAGTTATAAAGGTAACACAAGCTCCAGCCTGGCCAAAACACCATGCAATTCAAAAGCATTGATCTGCATGTCACCAGGTAAAAGGATGAGGAGGACCATCGGGCTAGGGTGCTGCACACACACTTTATTTAAGTCCATTATGCACAACTGTCAGCAAGTGAAGATCTCTTGCAGGGAGGCCAAAGACCCTGGAAGATGGCTCCCAGCCTGCTTCTCAATGCTGGAGGCAGAACTCAAGCTTGGGGAATCAAATCATCTAGGTACCATGAGCAGTCCCAGGCACAGGAACATCCCAACACCTCTACAGTCATTAGGAGGCTTCCTGGGTTACTTTTGAAGAGGACAGAGGATTTGTCTGTCACCTATCTCTCAAGCTGCAACTGTGGGTGGCTGCCTACTGCTGCAGGCCTGCCATAATGCCTCCATCCTCAAGGGTGTCTTTTTGTTTGGTTTTGTTTTTTTTAGAGAAAAAGACCAACTGAGATAAGTCAACAAAGGCAAGAAACTCAGCTTCCCCCAGTGATGTTTACACCCTCACTACATCACCTACCCATGCACACCAGTACCACCAGCACGTCTCCATTTCCACAGCCCTTCCCATCACTCTCATAGGCAGATACACACCACCTTCCCTACCCCTCAGCTTTACCCAGGGGAGACCAAGATCTTTTACCACACAGGTTTACTCCACACACCCAATACACCAGCCTCTCCCTCTAGCAAGAAGCCCTCACCCCTACCCCTACCCCTACCCCTACCCCTACCCCTACCCCTACCCCTACCCCAGCCCTGCTGCCCTAAGCACCGCCTGGGCTGAAATAGGGCCTGGGCCAGGTGGGGCTGGTGAGGGCCATCAAGGACTGCTGGGCAGGAAGCAGCAGGCCTTGATGTGGTCTTCCCATCCATTTATATATATACACTTACATATATACGCACCCAAACACACACACACAAAAATGGAAATTAAATCTCACTTTGCCTTCCTGGCTGCCCTTTGATACTTCCAGCAGGGCAGAGGGACACGACCGTGTTGCCTGGGGCTGTCTCTCCTGCCTAGGGTCTGCTCACCTCAAGTGGCAGGTGTCTGAGGAGAGCTGAATGTTCATGGCAACCTGTGCTATGCTTCAAAACACCCTCAAATCACCCTCAAAACACTGCATTTTCAGCAGCCTGGTCTGCTGCAGCCATGGCAGGTGATAAAAGACTACGACCTGATCTAGCAATGCATGAAATGGTGTTTTCAGAGGCCTACCTGTTTTACAAATACATTAACCTGCCCTGGTAGCCTCCTTTTTCTAAATAAGTATGCTGTCTGATGTGCCCTTACTTGCAATCTGGTGACAAGTGCTTAAGCTGGACAATTATTGTGTGAGAAGGACATAATTAACAAAGAGTTGTCATGTATGTTTGGAAATCTGTGATTCAAAGAAGGAACAGACAGGTGGCTAAGCCACTCAGATAAGTGGCTTGTTCAGGTCATTGCCAGATCAGCCTTTGTTTGGAGGCTCTTGGGTGCCCTATCAAAATCCCAATGAGTGCCACTTACATTACATCTTTTGTGGGGCATTGTTACAAATGCTCATTTATGCCTAGAAAGCAATAGCTTCATTTCTTGCCTCATGGAAAAGCAGATAAATAGAAGGATACTTCTGCAGAGCAGAGAAGATTATCAGGGGTTCAGAGACTGCTGAATTTTGCATTTGCCAAAGCACATCCTGAGACTCTGGTAGGATGCTTTAGGCTAAAAGTGGGACTTTCAGATCCTAATATGGAGCAGACAATGAGGTGGGGAGATAGGGGAGAAGGGAATTGTATTAAGCATGCAGATCAGCTATCACAGATCATCCCTACAGCCAGCACAGGAGCACAGCTGCCCAGCTCATCTCAAGCAAAAGGCATTTCAAAGGCAGGAAATAAAAACTAAAATGAATTCAGAGAATCCCCTGCACCAAACCAGAGTGCAAAGCCTGCTGCCTACAGCGCTCATCCTGCAGCTGCCTGTGGGGAGAGGAGAGGAAGAGCTGTGGATTCAAATCGCGCAGGGATCCTGTCCTATATTTCAGGAATAGGGGAGAAGAGAGCTTCTGCTCATCTAAATGAGCCTTATGCTTACACCACACTGTGAGCAGGTGGATGTTTAGGGAATGCTTTTGTGCTGGGCAGCCATGCTTACCAGAGAATGTATACGTTTTAGCCTACCATTGGTGATTTTTCTTTTTTTTTTTTTTCTTTTTTTTTTCCTTTTTTTCTTTTTTTTTTTTTTTTTGCCAGGAAGCATCCTGACAGTCTACGCCATTATTCCAGCTAAACAATGCTTTTCTGAAAGCCTTAAATAAAATAAAGATCTTGCTGGAAATAGCATGAGTAGCTCTTATTCTCCAAGCATTTATTTTCCGTGCTGGAATCCCAGTCCATCTCTAGCAGTCCTGCTATTAAGAAAAAAAAATAATAATAATAATTTGAAGCTAGTCACCTTGCCCTTCCTCAGATTTTGGTGAAGGAAGAATATTAGTCAAACATAGAAGAGAAATGACCCCAAATGGCCCCTTCTATTCCCACCAGGCTGGACAGAGGGGAGGGAGAGATGGCAGATGTGATAGACAGTCCTATCTGTACCCAGGCACAAACCATGTAAGAACATCTAGGAAAGAAGAACTTTCCCTCACCTTGAGGAAAACAAAAAAGAAAAAAAAAAAAACACCCGAAGACAGAAAAAAAAAAAAAAAAGAGAGAGAGAGAGAGAGAGAGAGAGCTATTCCAATATCAGGAATCACCACTGGCATCCAGTATCCCTACTGTGATAGAGGAGACAGCCTTTCCCTGGGAAATTTAAAGCCCAGACTGTAGACATTTTCATCTGCCACTTTAGAAATGCTTTTATACTGTGCGCCAGGTAGTTTTTGCTCTCTCCCCATCATGTGCAATTGCAACACCAATGGAAAAAGCCCCTACCTCCATCTTGGATTAATCCAAGTGGCATTTATCCTCAACTACTTTTGTATAGATACTGTCAGTCACATCAACTTTAAAATCTCCCTTTAGTCAGGACAGCCTTACAAATGCTGCCTGGTATTGCCTGCAAGTGTCTGTGTTTACTCTTATTTCCCTGGTGTTTTTTGTTTGTTTGTTTGTTTGTTTGTTTTACAACCACTCTTTCCTGTAATCTGACTGGCAATCCCACAAAGCAGCAGAGAGCAAAGAAGCAGGCCCTAGAAGCTACAACATGGGGAATAAGTCTAAATATTTCAATTTAAAAAGCACTTTTCCTCTAAATGCCCTTCAAGCTTTAGATTTACCTTCTAGAGAGCTCTATCTATTTTTAGTTCACAGGGTCAGGAGACCTTTCTTTGCCAATTGCCGGATGGCCAACAGTTCAAAAGCTATTGACCAGCTAGGAGAGCAATAGTACAAAACTGTTTTAGGTCTCATGACCCTGTCTCAGCCAAATGGATTGTTTTTGAGAAGCTCTGGGGATAATAAATTATATAGCCAAATAGACACATTAAAACACTTTGGCTGCATAGAAGACCAGAAAGTGCGGTGGTGATGATAGGCCACGTTTTAACTCTATAATGAGCATAGGTCAGATAGTGGCTTTTAATTTACTTAGAGCGCAGTCGTTTGGATGTTAAGACCTCAGTTCCTGCATCAGGCAAGGGAAGCTAAAAACATGACTCTGAAATCTCCTCACAGCTTAATCCAAGTGAACTCACTTCACACCATTTACCTCCCTTACAATTAATTTTGGGACAATGTCAGGCAAATAAACATACAAATAAAAACAAAGCATTGCACTATTGCAGCAGTCCTGTGGCAAGGCAAACCTCTCTCAAAGGGAGAGGAGAACAAACAGGAAGGGCTGCTAAGCGACTAACAAAATAACAAAGCCTCATTTTTTAGCAAATCTCCTCTGAATTTTACATAAAGCCCCAAGAAGAAAGGAAGGAGACACTGATAACAAGTTGCACAATGCAGTTTCTTGCATCGTAAAACCAAGATGTGAGCACCCGGCGCAGAAGCGTAATGGTGTGTGCTGTCTCTTCAGAGCCAGGGCAGTTCTCCCCGGTTCCAGGACGAGTGAACGGGATGGCAGCTGAGGAAAAGGATAAGGTAGAGGGAAGAGCAGTCTGACAGAGAAGGTATAGGATGTGCTGCGGTGGCCTTGGGTGCCGCTCTGCCAGGGGAATGCTGCAGATGTCATCTCCTAACCCTTGGAGTAGCCTAATTAACCCTGCAAAGCTTCCTGAAAGAAACAGAAGAGGAAAAGCAGAATGGTTTAATGACCCATTACCCAATTGATGTGGGTTTATATTTTAACTGAGCTTTAGGCTTGTGAACCGAAGCAGAAAAGAAACTTTGTTATTGGCTTGGCCCAGCTTTTGCCAGAAGGGGTCAAGTTCATTTTTCAGACTTTGAGAAAGTCTGAGATAGCATAAAAAGGAATAAAAAAGAAATTAAAAGGAAAGAAAACCCTTAAAGAAAAAGATTCTGTTAAGGAAAAGCCATGGCCTTTTCGATTTCTCTGAAGTTACAAAGCACCCCTTAATGTTCTTCAGTCCCTCCCTTCATGCAGCTCAGGGTGGTTGTACCTGTGTCACTGCCGTAGTGGGACACAGCACCTGAAACAAGCCACTACAATTCTTTTTTTTTTTTTTTTTTTTTTTTTAGTATTTCCTTCTGTGGACTCACAGCAGCTCCCTTCAAGGAGCAGAGTCCTGTGAACCCTTTGAGTTTGCTGACAGAAATTCATTCTGCATCCATAATGCCAGACAGCTGCAAGCGATCCTAAAATCCACTTAGTTCACACATAAAAAAAAAAAAAAAAAAAAAAAAAAAAAAGGATTATTAGCTTAAATATAGCTTTCCAGGTTAAGGCACATTAAATGCCAGCCTAAAGAGTTTTATATTGACAGTGACAGCAGGGTTTCAGTCCCTAGAGCTGGGTGTAGGTGTTTGGCAGCTCAAGACAATCAGGCAGATGTCTTCTCCTTCCCAGCCTTTAGTCATCCATGTACCTCTGCTAGTTTGTTATTCTAGGCAGCTGTCTATTTTACTGGTATGACAAGGCTTGCATAAGCCAAGCAACTTAGATGCATACTTTATCCATTTTCCCCAGGACTAGTTTTGTTCTAACACACACAGAGTCAGTTTGTTTTATCAAATCAGGGGGAAAAAAAAAAAAAAATACACAAAGGAAGTCCCACAGAGCATGTGCGTCAGAGAGCAAACAGTACATCCCAAATTTGTCTTCCGGCACAGTGAAATCATAACCAGAAACTCTGAAGCTCAAAGACATATTTTGGATTTCAGCCTCAACATATGGACCTACATAAGGTCACTAAAGCAAGCATCTGAACAGAAAATGCCTCTCCTGCAGCTTTTCTGCATGCAGTTGACATACTTTTTTTGATGGGACATGTTCCCTCTTGTTATTACAAACAGCATCAGGACTATCTGTTACTTGTATAGTAGCTGTAACTCCACTGATTTCGGAGGAGACACAGCATATAAGCAACGCTGACAAGTCCAGAATTGCCTGTTTATTTTTATTGGCCCTAGCCTCCCCGTATAGACGGAAGATGTAATGAATCTGTCATCAGTATGTACTCATCCCCCATCATCCCCATACCTCAACACCTCATAATCTTTAATGTATTTGCACTCACGCTCTCGGAGGCAGTTTTGTTGTTTTTATCTCACAGGTGAGAACTCGAGGAGAGGGATGCACGCGGGCTTGGTCTCTCATTCTCTCTTTAACTCAGATTCCCCATTAGTAAGTTACAAAGACTGAATCCCGTCAGAAACCTGCAGCAGATCAGGATTTCAAGGCTGCTTCCCAGCCTGGCCCAGCAGTCACAGGTTTTTCCCCAGTTCCTCATGCAAATGCTGTCACAAGATGGGGAGCTACTGCCCCAGCCCCTGGGCAAGCATGAGCACTGAGCATCAAGCACCAAACACTGAGTGTTTCTGCTACTTGGAGGCAGGAGGGGCTCAGGCTTCACAGCACATTTCCCCACAGATCCATCTCAGGCAGTACTGTTATTAACTGTTAATTCCCTACAGCACGCCTGATGCTGTGCAAAGGGGATGGCTGTTGAAAGGAAGCTGACTTCACACAGTGAATTGATGTGGTTTTCGTCCTTTACCATCTCCCTCTCTTGCTTCTTTGTCTTTTCAGTCAATCAGAATTCTTTAAAACTCCGTGTGAAAAGTAAATAACCAGCCCCAGCTCACTTCACCTCCTAACACGAGCTGTAAATAACATATTCCCAGTCATTTATATTCTGTGACTTGAACTTTATGCTGAAGGGGGTTATGTGTGTTAGCACTGGAAACATATCTCTAAGGCAGGTTGTGCTTAGCAGTTAATAGTCATGTGCTGCATACCTGGGCTGAGGAATCATTATACCCCCTGTGAGCAATTCAGTATTTATATATAATGATCTCATTACCAGGCAGCTATTCCAATTTTATCTAGACTTTAATATTTCTTGAAGCAAAAAGCATACAAAGGGGGTTCAAAATGCCAACTCAATCAAACTCCATATTGACGGACAATTACTCAGCTGCAGGTCAGTATAAATAGAAAAAGGAAAAGGACTATCCTCCAACTAGACTAAGCTGTCTTACCTTGCTTCACTGTCTCACTTTGTATGTCGGACTGCCACCAGCTGCTTCCACAACGTGGTACCTATGTGAGCTGGTAGAGTTTTAACCAGAGTTTTGCTAATGCAACGCTGCTGCTTCACAGGATGCTGTGCAGAGATTCTCATGCAATTTCCATCTACATTGTCTCATCTCCCACCTCATTTATCCTCAGAGCTTTACACCCAGTATTTGTCTGGATAAATTTAGAATCAGAGAATCATGGAATGGCTCAGGTTGGAAGGGACCTTAAAGATCATCTAGTTCCAGCCCCCTGCATTGGACAGGGATGCCACTCACCAGACCGGGTTGCCTGCCTGGGTCCAGCCTGGCCTTGAACACCTCCGGGGATGGGGCCTCCACAGCTTCTCTGGGCAACCTGTTCCAGTGCCTCACCACCTTCCTAGTATCTAATCTGAATCTCCCCTCCTTTAGTTTAAAACCATTCCTCCTTCTACTATCACTATCTGACCATGTAAAAAGTTGCTCTCCATCTCTTTCATAAGCCCCCTTTAAGTACTGACAGGCCGCAGTGAGGCCTCCCTGGAGCCTTCTCCTCTCCACAATGAACGTCGCCAGCTCTCTCAGCCTTGCTTCATAAGAGAGGTGCTCCAGCCCTCTGATCATCCTTGTGGCCCTCCTCTGAACCCACTCTAACAGGTCCCTGTCTTTCTTGTGCTGGGGCCCCACACCTGGATGCGGCACTCCAGGTGGGACCTCACCAGGGCAGAGCAGGGGGACACAATCCCCTTCCTTGGCCTGCTGGCCACCCCTCTGTTGCTGCAGCCCAGGATGCCATTGGCCTTCTGGGCCACAAGTGCACACTGCTGACTCATGTCGAGCTTTTCATCCATGAGGACCCCAAAGTCATTCTGTACAGGGATGCTCTCAATTAGTTCTTCTCACAGTCTGTTCTCATCTGGGATTGCCCCAGCTCAGGTGCAGCACCTTGCACTTAGACTTGTTGAACCTCATCAGGTTCATGTGGGCCCACTTCTCAGACTCGCCCAGGTCTCTTTGGAGGTCATCCCTTCCTTCTGTTGTATCAACTGTACCACTCAGCTTGGTGTCATCTGCAGACTTGTTGAGGGTGCGCCCAATCCCACTGTCTGTGTCATTAATAAGGATATGAAAGATCACTGGTCCCAAGACAGACCCATGAGGGTCACCAATCACCACCAGCCTCCACCTTCTTATGGATAAACAAAAATACCTGATATTCCCAGAAGATCCCTCAGCAGTCAGCCTCATCAGGGTCTTTACATTTGTAATCTACTGCCTTAGACCTACCTCTTTTGGTACTAATAATTAGGTTCGTGCTGTTTCACTTGCATGTTCTCTACACAAACTTCCCACAGGGAAGCAGGCCCTTTTTTTCCCATTCTCCCCTCACATTGCTGTGTCAGTCAGAAAAGCTGTCAAGCTCTGTGCATCATATTTTGCCTTCATTTTGCTCTCCTTGCTTGTTCCATAGCCTGAGATGAAGACTGCAACAAGAGCACCGCATGAACAGATTCATTTTAGTGCCGCAAATAGTAATGAGAAGAGGGCTGGGAATTAATCCTGTCTCGTCGTGACAATCTCAAGATTGGAATCGCACAGCCTTCCCTGGATGTGGGCATCCATCTCTCCTACCCCAGCAACATATATTGGGCAGCAGAAGGAAAACACTTTCCCTGTGCTCCCAGCACATATGACAGTAAAAATAAAATACAACCGGCTGCTGCTGAGAAATCCCAAAATATTACTTCCTTACCTAAAACATTAAGCAAAAACCATTTATTTCTAAAACTATCTCAGAAAGAGAGAATGCCCTACTGACCAAAATTTGTTACTATCCAATCCTGCTCCATGAACTGTGTCTTCACTTTGCTGAGCCCCAGCCATACATTCTTTTGCTGTGAGGAAACTCAGTAGATTTTTCAGGTGGTTAATGATATATATGACACGAGTACGCATGAGTATATTTTTCTTGTCTTGTAGGTTCTTGGCTCATTTATCTGCTTGAATTTCTCCCGGAGAAAATTCAGTCAGGACACAGTATCCCTGATCGATTTTGGTTTCCCCATTCTTCAGTTTCTAAGCTCTCCTGTGTCTTTAGTGACAGCCACCCCCTGTCTCCGTGGCTGTACCCAGTGGTACTGTGCCACCACACAACGGTCTTGGCCACAGCAGGGAGGGCTCTGCCTTTTCCTCTCCCTTGCCCACTGCCAGAAAATGGGTGCCTGTGGGGACTGCCCAGTCTCTTGTTTGCTGGTGGCAACCAGCCCTTATGAGAAGACTCAGTACTTTTTGACTTCTTTTTTCCTTGCTGTTCTCTTACGCCCTAGTGCCAGGCTTAGTTACAACCTAAGCTGGGGAGAAACGCTCACCACAAGTAAATGACAAAAATGTTCATTGTTTATTTACATGTTTGGGAAAAAAATGAAATAAAGAAGGGATAAAAGGAGTGTAAATGAACAGGCTCTTATACAAAACCTGACAAAATGTAAGAAAGAAGTGGCAAAATGTCAGCCAGGGAAGAACTATGGATAGAGAACATAACCTGACAACTATATCAACTCCAGATACATTTTTGTGCCCTTAGCTTAGAGAAACAGCCTCTCCTGTCACAGCCTCTCTGCTTACGTTCAACTAACTGAGTAATCTCCCAAATCAACGGCATCATCCCCGTCCCTATCATCTCAGTGACTTCATTAGGGCAGCCAGATCTTTCAGGGAGAGATGAAAAGCCTACCTATGATTCACAGAATCCCAGGAAAATTAATTAGAAGATCTCCCCTTTTTAACCTAACACTGCAAAATCCGTGGTGCCTTTCTGAAGGGATATGAGGAGCTGCCATCGTTGTCCAGATTCAGCAGCTGTCACAGGGCTGCTCCATCAGCTCTGTAATCTGACAAGGGAAAAAGCACAGTAACAGCACCGAAGGGAAAGTTCACATCAAGGCTATCTGAAAGTTATTCCTAGCTCATAAAGGTAATCCTAGGTACAATCATCACCTTAATGGCTTGTAATGTATTCATCATTAGAGCGGAAGAAATTAAAGTTTGTGTGCCAGTACTGAGTGTGCCAGGCTTGCATTTTCAGCTTCACTGTACAGGCATATCAGCGTATTGCTTTAGCTGCTTGTGTTTTATTATTTGTTCCTATAGCAATGGCTTTGTTATTTCCCTGGGAAATAAGACCAGTCTGTCAGACTACATGACCAAATTTCTGCTCACTTCTATTAGGTGCTTGTGCACTACAAAAACATGATAATCATCCCCTCAGCCTGATGACTGTTCTTCAGCATTACCCAGAGGAGGGCTAGCTGACCTCCTACAAATCTTACAAACTGCACTTACATTTACTGTAAGTTCACATTCTGTTACAAGTAGTCATAAATACTCTAAGTATGGGAGTATTTACTGCAGCTACAAAATCTTCTACACAAATTGGTAACAACTCAACTAACTATCTGTCTCCTCTTGTATGTTGTTATCCATTTGTTTTCTCTCCTAATGACCAGAGTCCTATATTGCCTGTCAGACGATTGTGATATATCATGTGATGCATCAAGGCAAAATACTAAGTGCAACTTACTGGCACCACCAGTATACATAAAAAGCATCTAACACAATGTTTTATTATAATCTGTCCTGCTCACTGTGATCTGCAATTATTTTTTACTGAGCTGTGCATTTTTTCTTTCAGGCACAGATTTATTTTCAGCAAAGTTCCAAGGCTGGAAGAGTGAAATTAAGTGTTTTCACCTGTCATTAGAGAGATACTGAGGTGTATTCTTTATCTTCCCATTCCTTGTATAGTTTACACCAGTACAAAATACTGGTTTGATGCACGCAAAGTGATTGCTACAGATATTGGCCATCGTTAGATAAGAATGCTAACGAAGGTGCAGTGGCACCAGCTAGCAACTGCAGCGCTCGTATGAGGTTTCTGCAGTGCTCATGCTACAGTTACCCATTGCATAATAACTCCTGCTCTGCACAACTTCATTACAGAGGTTATGGCTGGCAGAATTAAATCCACATTATACCTACCTGTACCGTAACTGCACCTTTGCCTGCTGCATAAATATATCTCTCAAATGTGCCCATTTAAAAGCAATAAATATGACTGCTGCAAAGCGATGTAGATTGTCTCCTCCCCACCCTTGCTCATCTTAAAGATATCACGCAGCCCTTGCCTCCTTTCGAGACAACATTTGAAATGTCATCCATTTCTTGCTTTCAGAACAAGAAAGCATTGCTAAGGGCAAAGGCCTTTGCTTTACAGTGTACGAATTTGTCTTTCTCTTATTTCCTAATCCTATTATCTATATCTGCTTTATCTGTTAAACCCAAACTCAGCTGTATTCTACTGCCATTAAAACCTTCCAGCAGTGTATCTTCAGCAATCAGAAGCTCACTTCCTAATGCTACTTTTTGGGTAGCACACTCCAAACTGCCCTTTATGTACTCTTTTCTTCAGAAGCCTTTGCTGCTGTTCAGGATGCCTTTGTGATATGAGCACTCTTCTTTGAATCTGTCACCCGAAAGCACTTTCTGAGTGACTGCATTCATTAACTCAGGGAAATAAGTTGTGCTTGCCACAGTGGAGCCTTCTTAAGTGAATCCGTATTTGTTTGAAAGAACAGACCTCTTATAAAGATAAGATCTGGTGCAGCAAAACCATACACTCCCCACTAACGATGTACTTACCTAACGTAAAGCAGCAGACTGGCGATCCCAGTGAAAACAGGGCTGCGCTGCAAATAATATGCAGAATAGCACCGCACATTGAAGTTGTAATTTGATTTTCCTCTGGGTATCAAACATGTATTGCCAGTCTGCGCAGCAGCATCAAGCAATAAGCAGAGTGCATGTCACATGGCAAAACTAGCTCTTAGCAATCATCTGTCTCCATCAGCATTCATTTTCACTGCATTTCAGGAGCATTTCTCTGACACTGATATTTGCACCTCCTCGGCATATGTATATCCATAGCAACATACCGTGAGCACAATACTCTTCCCTATTTTCCCCTTCACCCCCCTTGCGTTCCTTACTAGCTCACATCTGTTTGCAGAGGGTTTTGTCCTACACTCCTACCATCCATGTGGGTTGTCCCAGCACTAAGTGCATGCCAGTAGTGTTTTTCTTTGTTTGTTTGTTTGTTCTTTGAATTATGGGTTCAAGACCGGGGCAGCTTTAATTAGAATATTTGAAAACAACCCGAGTCAGTAGAAAAGTTATAATCTTTCTGACCTGACTATTCATTGCACCCATTACAACATCACTGTGACTTTACGGAGTAGACAGTCAGTCTGTCCAAGGGTAGGCTCTGTATCCTTAACTTAAGCTGAAAGCAGTCTTCTCATTATGTTTTGATAGCCCAAAGCCACAGGAAATAGAGAGCAGGCTGGGCATTTCTGTGCTTTGTTAGAGTGAAAGGACAATCAACATCAGGAACATTAGTGGTGGCAGAACACAAGATTGCTCAGCAGTGTATGAAAAGAAAACTAGTCATCTGAATTGGATTTTCAACAGGGGCCTAGGAGGCCAAATTTAATCATCCACCTAAAATTATCACACAAGTCAATATTCCCTGCTTCCCTTTGCGAGGGAAAGAAACTGATTCTCTATTTTGCAGTCAAGCAGGTGGCCTTGAGGCAGCTAACCAGCTGGCTGATAACTAAATACCTTTGCCAAGACAAAAGCAAGTAGCATGATGGATTATCTTCCTATTGTACTGGAAGTGGACCCTCCTTGCGGGTCAGGCTCCCGAGCTCCCGCTCTGCTAGCACACAGCAAAACTGTCTGAGAGCTGATGGTCCCAAAAGCCAGCCTCTGCCTGGCCTCTGCTTTAGTTACCAGCTCTGTTCAGGTCAATTTGCTGATGGGGCAGCAATAAAAACACTCAAGTCTTAAATTTCACTTCTGAGACTCGGACAAGATGCCGGTAATATCAGCCAGGCGATGCATCCCGCAGCCCACCCGTGGCGGGCACGCCGCGCTGGCACTCGGGGCTGGGGGAGCACCGAGGTGACATACCTGAGCCAGGCTGGATGGGCTCCGCGGTGCTGCAGCACCACCAAGCTTAGCACGGCTGCAAAAGTGTTCCCAGCAAGCTGGAAAAATGCTTCAGCCGTGCAAGCAAAGCACAGACTTTCAGAGAAGGTCTTGGGGTTCCTATGCCCAGCCCGGGCATGAATAGACTTCCTGGCCACCTTGTTCATGCCTCAGTTTTCACGTGTGTGAAATGGCTATGGCAAAAATACAATGTGACATGGACATTAAGGGAATAAATCAAGTGTAAAATGAAGAACTCTGAGGTTGCAGGCTTGTTTCTCATTATTTCCCCGTCAATCCCCAATTCCTATCCCAGCCTGCTCTTAATCACCCTGTCTACGGAGCCCCATCACCGTTCCCATCGCTCTCCCTCCACACACAGGCACCACGGCACAGTCTGTGCGTGAGGATACCGTCAAACATTCCCGAACCTTTCTCGAGGCAGGAGAAGCTCTGCAGACTCCTGTGCAGCTGACACAGGCAAAGGGCATCCATAAATTACTGGAGCATTGTCTGGGCCTGAGGACAGGTGGATCTGAGGTAAAATGCTCAGAAATAGCCAGAAAGTAGAAAGGGAAATGAATTATTCTTTCTGTAAGAGATTTTCCATCTGTACTTTATATGACATTTTAACTGGGAGGCACACGAAGGGAAAATGTTTAAGATACAGATTGTTGCAGCTGTGAGAGGGTTTCCATCCCAGGCAATGCGAATCTTTAGGGAGGAAAACACAGGTTTTGTTATAGTTCTGTGTTACGAATGCACAAGTCAGGAGGTTTTTCTCCACTGCATCAATTTATGAAGACAAAATATGCTCTTTCTTTGGGGGAGAAAGGAGAGAGACCTGCTCCGGCAGATAGAAGTGCATGTCTGATCAGATGCATAATTTCCACGAGCTCAATCAATGAGCCCATTCATGAGCTAATTCACCTCCCACATCACTGTTTGCAGAATTGGGCCCTACAACAACATAAAATCCAAGGAACAGACGGGAGATGAATTGCAAAAACAGCTTCCACAGAGCACAAAACGCCTCGGGTTGATAGCTGAGAATGCACTGCGGTCTCCAGAGACAAATTCCCTCATACCAGCTCTCTTACCGCGTTGCAGAAACATTGTTTTCTCGGTTTTAGTTTTTAGATGAAGGCAAGAAGGAGAAATACTTCAGTGAAACTATGTGCCATTCATGGAAGGAGCTTGCTATAACTGCCATGTTATTTTTTGTATTACAAGGGGAACCAGCAAGGTGTGTTGGGAATATTGGAAACAACACAGAGGGAACCGAGCACTTACAGTGTAAATAATTACGTTACTTATTGCGCATATCTCTGCGCCGCAGCTGTATGCTCCAGCTTTGCCTGAGGACGCACTGTGAGGCTGCACCCGGAGGTGTAAGGCTGGATTCTGCAGGGCGCAGCGAGGCGTCGTCACTGGGACCGCAGAGATGTCAAGCAAATGCCTGCAGACTTTGCAGAACAGAAGACAGAAAACTGGATGGGTGGCAAGAGAGGGCCTCCAGCAGGCAGGAGGCAGCCTAGTAGCCTCTGTCTGCCTGTGGTGAGACATTCAGAAGTTGCAGTTTTCACACCAGCTGCACTTTTTCAGTCCCTGTTCGCCCTTCCCTGCTCCACTTCTCAATGGTACACCCAGGTGTGCCCTCGGATCTGGTGCAGCTCCGTGGCAAACTGGAGCTGGCTACGTGGTTTGCAGGTGGTGATCTGCAGGGCTCAGTGTTTGTTGAGCTTGTCCACTGATAAAAGACAACAAAATGCAAGCCTCACTTCTTGATTACTTCACTGTTTTCCTCCTGTTTTGCATAACCAATGATTCAACAGCTGTCCAAGCTGGAAGACGGATGATTCATGTACCACCGCAGAGGCACCGAATGTCTTCCCCTTGTTTTGACAGGTCAGTACCTCCTAGCACTTCTGAGAAAACCAAGCTCCCTGAGCAAGGGTAGGTGGAGAGGAGCACATACACTGATGAGAACATTGCCCCTCCTCGGGAGCTGCAAATGCATTTAGGAAGTAGAGTCAGATTCACTGCATTTAGCTAAGCAATAACGAGGAGGAGATCTCTAAGTGAGTTTAAAGGTAACTAAATGCTGAGAGGACTGAAAAGGCCAACAGGACCTGCCTTACTTCTGAGTAGGGCTACAGCAAACATTCACCAAGAAAATATGCTAATATTGAAGGATTTGCATTTCATCAAAACAATTACATTTTCAGCTTGAAAATGAACATCCTGAGATCCCTTTCATTCACTTGGATTCCTCTTCTGAGCACAAATCCAATTAAATTTCAAATTGCAAAATACATCTCTGATCTATCTTAGATATTTCACTTCTAGCAAAAATTAGGATGCCTGTGTGTTTGTGGTGAAACCTGCCACCCCATGAAACTCATATTTTCAACGTTCCTCAGTCTCCCTGGATACGAAAAGAAAAAAAAAAAAAACACCAAAGATGTAAAGTACTGTGAAAACTAAAATGTATCTGAGTCAAATGGAGCTATTTAGTTGTTTTTGTTTTTTTTTCTTGGTAGTCAGAGAGCCATGAAGTACTTTGTGTTCTCTGTGTGTACAGTTTCCAGAATAATAGCACGGGAAATGCATACCTAAGTATGAAATCAGTGAAAAGGGAATGGAGAAAGACACCAGCATACCAGAATGATGCGATTCTTGCACAACCAATAATGCTCTGTGACACATACCTTGGGGAGCACAAGCCAGTCACAGAACTCATGCCCATCTCACTTCTGCTGATGTGAAGAGCACCCTGACATATTACCGTATGAATTTTTCATGAAGTATCTATTCCTTACCAACCGCCTCCTGCTACAAGGTCAAAGACCCAACCATGGGCTTCTAAAAATGCTGTGTTCCTGCAGTCCTTCCTTCCCAATCAGTGCCCACACGCTGAAGGGAACTCTAAATTCCAATTCTAAAAAGGATTCTGATTCTAAGAAGGAGCAAAGCTACTGTCTAGAACACCGCAAATGGTTTGGGGACAAATTGCATGTCAAGCTCAAAAAAAAAAAAAAAAAAAAAAAAAAAAAAAAAAAGCATTTATCATGGAGTGAGGTAGCAGGAAAGTAATGTTATACAACGCCATACCTCCTGGCCTGCAGGCAGAGTGGGTGGGTGTTACCGCACAGCACAGTGTCTCCAATTATAGGAAGGGGTAAAACACATGCCAGGAACAGAGGGACAAGAAGGTGAAACCCGAAGGACTGTCTGGTTGCCACGTTGCTTGAGCCTTTCTGCAGGAAGCCTCTGAGGGGAACCCGCAGCTGGGTCAACACAACAATAAGTGGGGCCCGAGGGACCTCCGGGGCCCTGCATTTGCATCCCAGAAAGGCTAAAGAAGAGTAGGATGGGAGGAGGAAAAAAAGAAAAAGAGTATATAAAGTTCAACTTATCCCCCTTTCTGCCTGTGAGTACGAGAGTACAAAGCCAGGGTTAAGGCTTCCTAGATTACAATTCTAAAGACAAATTAAGTTTTATGTATGTAGCCAAGATACAGCATTGTTTGGGAGCAACTGAGAGTAGCACTTGGCCCTAGACTCTCATCATATGCTGTTAAAATCCAGAATATGCACAGAAATTCAAAACAAGATATGGATCTCTCCGGGCTGTAAGACGGTTCCCACCCCAAGGCGTATCATTAGCCAAAGTCAGCATAAAAAATGGCACTGGCTCGTGAGGAGACATTCAGGAAAGGTACATCAATAAAATAAGAATTGCTCACACAAATTTCCCTTGAACCTTTTCCTAATAATAATTAATTCTAAGATGTCTGCATTTTGAATGAGCCTTGGTAAATTCTTGGTTTAAAAAGAAGAAGAAGAAGAAAAACAATAGAGAGGGTTGTCTCTCCACACATCTCCCATCCACAGAAAAGAAACCACCAAGGCTCGCAGAAACCTGGAGAAATTCAAAAATACGCATAGAGCTGTCAGGCAGGGGAAACCAAGCACTCCCACTAAGTGGAGAAAAAAAAAGAATAAAATTAAATCATCCCAACCCCAAAAGTCCTGCTTATAAAGTCCAGCCTTCGAAACACCCTAAAATCCCGGCAATGCAGTCAGACTTTCAGCCTGGCTGAACTCAAGGGGCTTGGGTCCCCAGTAACACCTCTCTTCCATCCTTGCCCAAACCCTAGAAGAGAAGAGTGGGAACATTATTGGCTACTAGGGACCAGCCACCGACAGAGCGCACGATGCCAGCCAGCTGGCATTTCTGGGCTGACTGAAAGCAGAAGGTCTGAGAAATGGCCCCAAACAGCCCCCTCTGCTGAGATCCCCACCCTTGTGCTCCCGAGCTAAGGCAGCGCATGCTGATAGCAAGGGGTGCTCCTGGCGGGCTGTGCAAGCCAAAGCTCTTACAGCCTTCTCTCGTCCATTTTGTGCCCTAGCACGTTTCAAATGGTGACTGCCTTTGCATATATTCCCTCACCAACTTTATCAACTGCAGCTCACAGAGCCAGCTTAAGGAACCCAAACCTGCCTCCCTGCGCTGCAGCTCCCCAGTGCCGGGCTATGAACAACGCTTTCAGAAAGGCTGTTTGAGAGCAAACCGTGTACGGCATCGCGCTTAGCGCCATTCCCCGTAAAATGAAAGGAGGAGATATCACTAATGGTTTTTAAGCTATTTTTCCTTACTGTTGCTGGGAAGGCTGGGCTAAATGTTACGCCAGTGATAGGAACAGGCTGCAGTGTGGGCGTGTGGCAGGTACACGTCTGCCTTGCTTCACCCTCACGAGCATCAGTAATGCTTCTCATATCACCCTGTTATCAGGGGAGCATATCATGTCACCGTGTGGCAGGAGAGGATTTCTGTTCCTCTTCCCACCTGCTTTTTACATCCAAATTCCTTCCTGATGGTGACTGATGATGACAAACCAAGGCAAAACCAAGTTTTACTTCCCTCCTTAACAACTTTCCCATATGAAGCAGATCTCTGTGAAACGCTTTGCTGTGCCTGGCCACCCTGCCCCAGCGGCTCAGCAGGAATACATCTGTGACAAGGGTGGCGGTGGTTTTCAGGCAAGGAAGAACCCTCTGTCCGGTCTGCCAAAACCTGCCTGTGGGTTTGTACTGCTGCTA